>NC_045979.1:35101722-35401722 GCF_010909765.2 Amblyraja radiata
TGTAGGAAGGAACTGCAGATGCTGGTTTACACTCAACTTGGGAGACAAGAAACGCCGGAGTAACTCAGCGGGGTAGCCAGCATCTCTGGAGAAAATGAATATTCCCTCTCTCCAGAGATGCTGCCTGACCCTCTGAGTTACTCCAGCTTTTTTTTGTGTCTATCTATAATCGGGAATAGATACAGCTAATAGGGTAGACACACACAAAGAGTCTCTTGCCCAGAGTAGGGGGGATCTAGAACGCGGGGGATCCTGAGCCACTATCTACCTCATTGGGGACCCTCGGACTATATGTTCCGTGTATGGTGTGGAACATAATAATAATAATAATGGATGGGATTTATATAGCGCCTTTCTAATACTCAAGGCGCTTTACATCGCATTATTCATTCACTCCTCAGTCACACTCGGTGGTGGTAAGCTACTTCTGTAGCCACAGCTGCCCTGGGGCAGACTGACGGAAGCGTGGCTGCCAATCTGCGCCTACGGCCCCTCCGACCACCACCACCAATCACTCACACACATTCACACACAGGCAAAGGTGGGTGAAGTGTCTTGCCCAAGGACACAACGACAGTATGCACTCCAAGCGGGATTCGAACCGGCTACCTTCCGGTTGCCAGCCGAACACTTAGCCCATTAGCTGTTATGGTCTGTAGTACCAAAGAGGATAAAATCCCTAAAATATCCTGTTTTTAAATTGTCTGACAACAATCTTAGTGTCTGTAATAAGATAAAATATCTAGGGCATATTATTACAGAACAAATGACAGATGATGAGGATATTTATAGGCAACGACGCATGCTGTATGTACAGGCGAATATTCTCCTGCGTAAATTTGGTGCGTGTGCAGATGTGGTGAAGATGTCGCTATTTAGAGCATACTGCACACCACTCTACACTGCGCACCTGTGGTCGAACTATTTAAAGACAAGTATGCAGAGACTAAAGGTGGCATATAACGATGCCATGAGAACACTGCTAAGGCAACCTAATAATAATAATAATAAATTTTATTTTCGGGCGCCTTTCAAATGTCAAGGTCACCTTACAAAGATTAAACAGAAGAGAGAAAAAACATATAGTCGGAGAAAAATAAATAATAAGGACATCATCAATCCACAAATCAAAGATAGAAATCGCTCCAAAGACACAAAATAAAAAAAATAAAAAATCCCAAAAAACCCAAAACACAATGTGAAGAGAGAGCAGCGGCTGCTAAAGCGTGCCAGCGTCCACTCTCTCTTCCGACAGCCATCTTGGACACAGACTAACAAAGTACCTTACACACAGAAAAATCATCCCCCCACCTAGATGGTGTCGTGCCAGTAATATGTTTGTGGCTGCTGGAGTTAGTACTTTAGAAGCTATCCTAAGATGTGCGGAGCTATCCAGTGTGCGGAGCTCCGTCTGGCGTGGTCTGTTGGCTGGGAATCCGCGGGCTCCGGTGGGAAGGCGGCCGTTCCTGGCACCCCAAGCCGCTGGGGGTTCTCCCGACGCCGGAGTACCATCACCCGGCGAGAACATCGGGCGCCGTGGCGGCGACTGTGGAGGCCTCAATAGGCCCGACTTTGGGTGGACAAGAGGATGGGGACTGGACTTTGTGCCTTCCCCCACTGTGGGAATCATTGTGGGGGGATGTTTTTATGTTTTGGTGTTGAATTTCTTCATGGATGCTATGTTGTATTTTTATTAGTGTGCTGCAAGGACATCTGAATTTCCCCTGAATAAGGGGATTAATAAAGTCTAATCTAATCTAATCTAAGACACCACATGTATAAATTCATTTGCAGGATAAATGACTCTAAAAATGTGCTTATTGTGGCCTTGACAAACATAAGGGTTAGCACCACACGCTACCAATCCCAGCTGTGGAGACACTGGTATCGTTGTCTCGTTGTAGGACATTGATCATCTTTTAATCTGGATTTTTAACTTAAGTATTGTGGGTTTTTGTTAAACATAAATTATGATATTTTAATGTGATATACCATGATTTTATATATATTTATGATATTTGATATGCAATGCATTTTTAATGTAATGTTGCCCCATGTCTGGACCTTGAGTGTAATAAAGTTTATATATTTTTATTATTATGATCTTTGACTGGACTTTACGTTGCATTAAATGATATTCACGTTATTCCCTTTTTCCTGTATCTGTACACTGGGATGGCTCGATTAAAAGTAATCATGTATTGTATTTCCGCTGGCTGGTTAGCCGGCAACAACAAGCTTTTCACTGTACCTCGGTACACATGACAATAAATTAAACTCATATCCGAGAACCAGAGGGCATAGGTTCACGGTGGGAGAGGAGAACATATTTTACAGGAATCTGAGGGGTGATCGTTTCACACAAAGGGTGGTGGGTGTATGGAATGAGCTGCCGGAGGAGGTAGTTGAGGCATGGACTATGGTGATATTTAAGAAGCAATTAGACAAGCACATGGATAGGACAGGTATGGAGGGATATCTATCCCTCCCCCACCCCACCATTAATCAATCTAATCATGACCCAAAACTACACAGATTTATTCCTCCAGCAGTCGGTGTCTTTCTTTCACCCAATGTCAGTAGCTAGTTACAAAGCTGACAATAGACAATAGGTGCAGGAGTAGGCCATTCAGCCCTTCGAGCCAGCACCACCATTCAATGTGATCACGGCTGATCATCCTCAATCAGTACCCCGTTCCTGCCTTCTCCCCATATCCCCTGACTCCGCTATCTTTAAGAGCCCTATCTAGCTCTCTCTTGAAAGCATCCAGAGAACCGGCCTCCACCGCCCTCTGAGGCAGAGAATTCCACAGACTCACAACTCTCTGTGAGAAAAAGTGTTTCCTCGTCTCCGTTCTAAATGGCTTACCCCTTATTCTAAAACTGTGTGGCCCCTGGTTCTGGACTCCCCCAACATCGGGAACATGTTTCCTGCCTCTAGTGTGTCCAAACCCTTAATAATCTTATATGTTTCAATGAGATCCCCTCTCATTAACACTAATTTATTTCACTAAATAAGGCACCATTGACAAAGGGTGTTTTAGGTCCCAGTGTGTTTATGGAAAAGACTGCCAATCAGACTGGTTGTAAAGGGAATTTCATAAGGAAATTTCCATGGAACAATCTCAAATCCCCACAGTGAAAGGGTTTAAGGTGAGGAGAATTTCATATGAGATTAATAAGGTATTAGATACATTTCTGGGCAACTTAATAGAATTATGATGCAGAGTAGACATGACTTAATTAAGCGGTAGATGGTTCAAAAGACGTAATGGTCTACTCTGGTCTCTGTTCCTAATTGCCAGGGGTTGGGTTTCGGCCCGAAACGTTGCCCATTTCCCTCGCTCCATAGATGCTGCCTCACCCGCTGAGTTTCTCCAGCGCTTTTGTCTTCCGTTAACTAGTTTAGTTTAGTTTAGAGATACAATGTGGAAACAGGCCCTTCGGCCCACCGAGTCTGTGCCAACCAATGATCCCCGTATACTAACACTATCCTGCACACAGTTCACAATTATACAGTCAGTTAGCCTACAAACTTCAAGAGAGAGAGAGATAGGGCTCTTAGAGGAGTCAGGGGATATGGGGAGAAGGCAGGAGCGGGGTACTGATTGGGGATGATCACATTGAATGGCGGTGCTGGCTCGAAGGGCCGAATGGCCTACTCCTGCACCTATTGTCTATTGTCTTTGGAGTGTGGGAGGAAAACGGAGATCCCGGAGAAAACCCACGCAGGTCACGGGGATAACGTACAAACTCCGTACAGGCAGCACCCATAGTCAGGATCGAACCCGGGTCTCTGGCGCTGTGAGGCAGCAGCTCTACCCGCTGCACCACCGTGCCGCGGAATTAATATTTTTTCAAAATGCCACTGTCAGATAAATAAGTCGTGACCTTTCCCCTCAAGTCATAGGAACTTATGAACTTCTCCAAAGGAAGGCCGTTCAGCCCATTGTTCAGATGCTAGCAGCTCGTTGATGGTACAGAACGGGTGTTGTCAAGCTGGAAAGGGGACAGAGAAGATTTACGAGGCTGTTGCCAGGACCCAAGGGACTGAGCTATAAAGAGAGGTTGAGGAGGCTAGGACATTAATCCTTGGAGTGCAGGGGGGGTGAGGGTGGTCTCACAGAGGTGTACGAAATCATGAGAGGAATAGATTTTGCTCAGAGTCGGGGAATCGAGAACCAGAGGACATAGGTTTAAGATGATGTAGGTGAAGATTTTTTTTTGGAATTTATTTTATTAGAAGCAATTGAACAAGAATAAAGCAATCGACGTGGGAGTTGTACAATTTCCGTACAGCTTCATTTTTAACATTAATACATGAATCCAAAAAAAAAGAGAAAAAAGGAAAGAATGGAGAAAATGAAGAAAAATGAAAAATGGAAAAGAAAAGACCCCTAAACTACCAAAGAAGTGCGAGAAGAAGAGAAATAAGAAAGAAGATGGAGATATACCCCTCCATCCTCCCCCCCCCCCCCCTCCCCCTCCCCCGCTCACCCATCCCTAGCATCGGTTTTAAATTTGTGTTCAACCAATCTGTTGTTGAAGAAATTCAGTGAATGGAGACCATGTTTTGAAAAATTGATCTGCTTTTTCTGGAAGGGTCTCGACCCGAAGCGTCGCCTATTCTTTCGCTCCATAGATGCTGCCTCACCCGCTGAGTTTCTCCAGCATGTTTGTCTACCTTCGATTTTTCCAGCATCTGCAGTTTTCCTTCTTAAACTTTTCCTCAACTCTACGGGATCATTCCCCACCCAGTCCAACGACAACTAACTGCTATGTAATCAACTACTTTCCCACTTACTGAATCATCTGCAAACTTTACAATCTTGCTCTGTAGCCCGAGACATCTATAAACACTGCAAAGATTAATGAACTGCTGTCCAACCCCTTGGGAGTTGCACTGTGAAACACTTCCTCGTCTATAGACCATTGACTCAGCGCCATCTTTAGCGGGCAGCCCCTGAGCCAATTCTGTGTCTATTGCACAAATGGCTCCTTAATTCCGCCGTTCTCAATAAGCCTCCTGTCCAATTTTTGCTTGAATCCTGGTTTGTGTTAGATTTCGTGTTGGCCTATAATTGTCACATGTACCGAGGTACAGTGAAAAACTTTGTTTTGCTTGGTGCCCAGGCAGATCACAGCACCATACAACGAGTTACAGGCCCTAGATTGCTGGAGTAACTCAGCGGGCCAGGCAGCATCTCTGGAGAAAAGGAATGAGTGACGTCTCGGGTCGAGACCCTTATTCAGACTTTCCTCGCTATAAACCAGCGTCTGCAGTTCCTCCCGACGCACCACACATGCATACATCATGTAGTGCAAAAGGGGAAATAAACAGAGTGCAGAATATAGTGGTACGGCATTAGAGAAAGTGCAGGTTAAAAAAAAGTTCATCGGCCGCAACGAGGTAGGTTGGAAGATCGGGCTTTCATCCTTGCCATGTGAGAGGTTTATTCAGAGTCTGATAACAGAGGAGAAGAAGTTTAGTTTAGTTTAGAGTTTAATTTAGTTTAGAGATACAACACGGAAACAGGCCCTTCGGCCCACTGAGTCCATGCCGACCAGCGATCTCCATATACTAGCACTATCCTATACATTCGGGACAATTTACAATTTTTTTTTACCGACGTCTTTGGAGTGTGGGAGGAAACCGGAGCACCCGGTGAAACCCACACAGTCACGGGGAGAACGTGCAAACTCCATACAGACAGCACCCGTAGTCAGGATTGAACCCGGGTCTCCGGCGCTGTGAGGCAGCAACTCTACCGCTGCGCCACCGTGCCGTTCAGTTGTTCCTGAATCGAGTGGCACGTGCTTTTAATCTTTGGTCTCTTCAGCCCGATGGGAGAGGGGAGAAGAGGGAATGACCAGGGTGTTATTGGCCCTTGATTGTGTTGGCTGCTTTCCCAAGGCAGCGTGATGTGAGGGGGTGGAGGAGGCAGGGTTGCAGGATGGACTGGGCTGTGTTCACAACTCTCTGTCATTTCTTGCAGTCTCGGGCAGAGCTGCTGCCAAACCAAGCTGTGATGCATCTGCATAGAATGCTTTCTATAGTTCTGCTCCTGTAGAAACCTGTAACGTCATTAGAGAAGTGCTGGATTTCCTCAGTTTATTGAGGTCGTTGGAGCACTGGTCATGGTGTCAATGTGGTTGGATGTGGACAAGTTGCAGGTGATATTCTTAATTCCAGATTGAACTTGAGGTTCTCCATAGTTTAGTTAAGTTAAGTTAAATTAAGTTTAGTTTAGTTTAATTTAGTTTAGTTTGGTTTGGTTTAATTTATTTTGGCTTGGCTTGGCTTGGCTCGGCTTGGCTTGGCTTGGCTTGGCTCGGCTCGGCTCGGCTCGGCTCGGCTCGGCTCGGCTTGGCTTGGCTCGGCTCGGCTCGGCTTGGCTTGGCTTGGCTTGGCTCGGCTTGATTTGGCTCGGCTCGGCTCGGCTCGGCTCGGCTCGGCTCGGCTCGGCTCGGCTCGGCTCGGCTCGGCTCGGCTCGGCTCGGCTCGGCTCGGCTCGGCTCGGCTCGGCTTGGCTCGGCTCGGCTTGGCTTGGCTCGGCTTGGCTTGGCTTGGCTCGGCTCGGCTTGGCTTGGCTTAGTTTGGTTTATTATTATCTCATACACCGAGGTACAGTGAAAATCTTTTTGTTGAGTGCTATCGAGTTAGCGAAAAGACTGCACATAATTACAATCGAGTGGAGATACAGGATAAAGGGAATAAAGTTCAGTGCAAGATAAAGTCCAGTAAAGTCCGTAAAGATATTTCCAACTTAAAGATAAGTTGACCGGGGTGAGGCTGGTCCTTGATTATGCTGCTGGCCTTGCCGGGGCAGCGTGAAGCATAGATGGAGCCGATGGAAGGGAGGTTGGTTTGTGTGATGGTCTGGGCTGCGTCCACAACTCTGCATTGTGTTGTGGAGTTGGATGGAGCTGTTCCCAAACTAGGCTGTGATGTGTCCCAAAATAACATGCCTTCTACGGCACATCCTATGGGACTCCATGAAGTTTTGGGAGGTTTCGGTGGACTGAAAAACTACTCCACAATGATACTTAAAACATGAGCTGTCCTCTGATCAAAATCAGGAGACCAAAACGTTCAGATTCCATCAATCTAATCTGCCTCACAAAGACACACACGCCACCTGTGGCTGAGGAATTATAAACTCCTCCAATGCAGGCACCTTTATTTTGCATTCACTTCCTGTCAGACCAATTTAAGCCAAAATGGCTGAGGAAGTTGGAACTGCCTGCTTGCATTAAGGGTGCAAACACTCAACGGCATTGAACAGGTCTTGGCAATTTTAACAGATCCAGAAGGGCTGTGGAGGCCAAGTCAGTGGATATTTTTAAGGCAGCGATAGGCAAATTCTTGATTAGAATGGGTGTCAAGGGTTATGGGGGGGGGAGGCAGGAAAATGGGATTAGGATGCAGAGATCAGCCATGATTGAATGGCGGAGTTGTTGGCGCCGTCCTGTAGGGGGTATGGCTGCCTAGCCTGCAGCTGTCTGTTTTTTTCATCTCTTTTTCTTATTTTTAGTTAGTTTAGTGTTTTGTTTTGAGGAGTTCTAGCTTTTTTTTATGTGTGGGGGAGGGGGGGGGGAGAGGGAAACTAATTTTCAGGGTCCCTACCTGGTCGGAGATGCAGCTTTTCTCCGGGCTGCAGCTTCGACTCGTCCCCGCGGCCTACCAGCGGTCCTGGAGCGGCGTCTCCTGAGGGGACCGCCTGGAGCTTCGGCATCGGCGGCGGCGGCGGTACCGGCTCGGCATCGGCGGCGGCGGAGCTGCGGGTCGGAGGACGGCGGTGCAGCGCTGGAGCGCCATTGCGGGGCTGGCGGTGACTTCGCTGAAACTCCGGTAACTGGAGCTGGGTCCGTTGCGGAGCTGCGGGTCTGTGGAGCGGCTGCGGGCGGCGGCGCTGAACTTTCCATCGGGAGCCTGGGATCTCTTGTTGAGATCGCCAGTTGAGCTCCATTCGGCGCGGCCCTGTCGGCTCCGGAAGCCACGGTCTCGAGTAAGGAGGCCCGACTATGGGTGGACATGGGGATGGGACTGGACTTTGTGCCTTTCCCCACAATGGGAACCATTGTGGGGGGATGTTTTGATGTTGAAACTATCTATTACTGTCATGTTGTATTCTTTTTTTTATGTGCTGTATGGCAAAAAGAATTTCACTACACCTAAAGATGTATGTGACCAAATAAAATTTGAACTTGAACTTGAACTTGAACTTGAGTGGGCTCGATGGGCCGAATGGCCTAATTCTACTCCTATAACTTGTGAATTTTGAAATGCCAAAATTATCAGCAATTGCAAAAATATTTATCTTCATATTTCAACCTGAAGAGTCTATTCGGATTGATGACATCACGTTAAATAATTAGGCTGTTCTTAGAACATAGAACAGTGCAGCAGAGGAACAGGCCATTCGGCCCGCAATGTCCATGCTGAACATGATGCCAAGTTACACTATTTAGTTCAGTTTGTAGATACAGGGTGGAAACAGGCCCTTCGGCCCACCGAGTCCGCGCTGACCAGCGATCCCTGCACACTAGTACTATCCTACACACACTAGGGACAATTTACATTTTACATTTATACTGAAGCCAATTAACCTACAAACCTGCACGTCTTTGGAGGGTGGGAGGAAACCGGAGCACCCGGAGAAAACCCACGCGGGTCACGGGGAGAACGTATAAACACCTATAGACAAGCACCCGTAGTCAGGATCGAACCCGGGTCTCTGGCGCTGTGAGGCAGCAACTCTACCGCTGCGCCACCGTGCGGCCCTCTGCCTAAATTCTCCACTGTCTGCACGTTATCCATATCCATCCATTTCCTGCTTATTTCCTGCCTCTATAAAAGCCTCTTAAACACCACTATAGCATCTGCCTCCACCGCCACCCCACAAAATGCTGGAGTAACACAGCGGGTTAGGCAGTATCTCTGGAGAAAAGGAATAGGTGTCGAGACCCTTCATGAGATACATATCCTATATCCTTCTCCTGTCCCGCCTGCAACTGGTCCAAAACGCCGCAGCAAGACTCTTGACGGGCACCCGAAAAAGGGACCACATCATCCCGATTCTGGCCTCCCTCCACTGGCTTCCGAATAAATTTCAAGATCCTCCTCTATGTTTACAAAGCCCTTAACGGGCTTGCCCCCACCTACATCAAAAGTCTGCTTACCCACCACACCACCTCCAGGTCCCTCAGATCGGCCGACTTGGGGTTACTGACCATCCCGCAGTCTAGGCATAAGCTCAGGGGCGACCACGCCTTTGCGGTTTCAGCTCCTAGACTGTGGAACAGCATCCCTCTTCCCATCAGAACTGCCCCCTCCATCGACTCCTTTAAGTCAGGACTTAAAACTCATCTTTACTCTCAAGCCTTTCTTGACGTCCTCTGATGGAGGGCTATATGTATGTATTTATGTATGTACTTAATCTATGAACCACTGTTGTGTAACGTTAGTACCTCCACCAATCTAAAGCACTTTGGTCAACGAGAGTTGTTTTTTAAATGTCCTATAGAAATAAAAGTGACTTGACTTGACTTGACGTTTACCTACGGTGGTGCAGATGTGATTTTAGTCCAGATTACCTTTGGTGATTCTCAACAATAATCCACGACCCAAATAACTTTTGACTTTAGAGATACACTTGAGGAGGTGAGTCTGCGCCGACAAGCGATCTCTGTGCACCCGCACCATCCTACACACACTAGGGACAATTTTCAATTTACAGAAGCCAATTAACCTACAAACCTGAGCATCTTTCGAGTGTGAGGAGAAAACCGGTGCGCCCGGAGCAAAACCCACGCAGGTGGCGGGGAGAACGGGGAGACTCCGGTACCGGAGTTTGTACGTTCTCCCCGCGACCTGCGTGGGTTTTCTCCGGGCGGACCAGTTTCTCCTCGCGCTCGAAAGATGCGCAGGTTTGTAAGTCAATTGGCTTCTGTAAAATGCGGAGTTTGTACGTTCTCCCCGTGACCTGCGTGGGTTTTCTCCGAGTGCTCTGTGCATTGTGCAAAGGTCCTTCCATCAGGTACAATGAGGATGGGGAGTACAATACGATGAACAATGAGGAACCTTTAAATCTACATCACCGTCGCTTCAAGAACAAGGTCACTTCATCTTTAGTCTGAATACATGCAACACTTGTGAATGTGCACGTAAGTGCTTGAACTCCAAGTCATTGTTAACTCGTTGTAAGTCACCGTGGCGCAGCGGTAGAGTTGCTGCTTCACTACATAGAAACATAGAACCATAGAAAATAGGTTCAGGAGGAGGCCATTCGGCCCTTCGAGCCAGCACAGCCATTCATTGTGATCATGGCTGATCGTCCCCGTATCAATAACCCGTGCCTCGCCTTCTCCCAATATTCCCTTGACCTTCACTAACTCATAGAGCTCTATCTAAGCTCTTCGCCTAAATCCATCCAGTGACTTGGCCTCCACTGCCCTCTTGGCAGGGAACTTCCATAAATTCCCAACTCTCTGGGTGAAAAGTTTTTTCTCACCTCAGTCTTAAATGACCTCCCTTTATTCTAAGACTGTGGCCCCTGGTTCTGGACTTCGCCCACATTTGGGAACAGTTTCCTGCATCTAGCTTGTCCAGGTCCTTTTATAAATTTATGTGTTCTATAGATCCCCTCATCCTTCGAACTCCAGTGAATACAAGCCTAGTCTTTTCAATCTTTCCTCATATGACAGTCCCGCCATCCCAGGATCAATCTCGTGAACCTACGCTGCACTGTCTCAATCACAGAGGATGTCCTTCCTCAAATTAGGAGAACCAAAACTGTACACCAATACTCCGATGTGGTCATACACCAGAGCCCTATACAACTCATTGCACCAGAGACCCGGGTTCAATCCTGACCACGGGTGCTGTCTGTGCGGAGTTTGCATGTTCTCCCCATGACGTGCGTGGGTTTTCTCCGGGTGCTCCAGTTTCCTCCCACACGTGCGCTGGTTTGCAGGTTAATTGGCTTCAGTAAATTGTCCCAAGAGTCTGGGAAAGAAGCTGTGTGAATGGGTGACCATCGGTTGGCGTGTCTCAGCGGGCTGAAGGGCTTCTTTCCTCGCTGTATCTCCAAACATTCAGTAACGTTTAATTTAGAGATAGCAGTTTATGTGCTGCCGTTGGAGAGGGTCCAGAGGAGGTTTACGAGAATGATCCCAGTAATGAGCGGGTTAACATATGATGAGCGTTTGACGGCACTGGGCTTGTACTCGCTGGAGTTTAGAACAATGAAGGGGGACCTCATTGAAACCGAACAGTGAAAGGCTTGGATAGAGTGGATGTGGAGAGGATGTTTCCACTAGTGGGAGACTCTAGGACTAGAGGTCACAGTGAGCCTCAGAATAAAAGGATGTGCCTTTAGAAAGGAGGTGAGGAGGAATCTCTGTAGCCAGAGGGTGGTGAATCTGTGGAATTCATTGCCAAGGACAGCTGTGGAGGCCAAGTCAATGGATATTTTTATGGCAGAGATTGACAGGTTCTTGATCAGTAAGGGGTTACGGGTAGAAGGCAGGAGAATGGGGTTGAGAGGGAAAGATAGATTAGCCATGATTGAATGGCGGAGTAGACTCGATGGGCCGAATGGCCTACTTCTTCTCCTATGACTTATGAATGTATCAGACTTGTTTACTTCCACATGAGTCAGCTTGTTTAATCCTACTCCCGCCCTTCCCAAATGTTCCTTTTCACCGAGGATTTAGTGAACTCTGTTATTAAGCAGTGATGTATGATTTAATCTCTGGGGCATGTTTGTGTGGGCGTATCTGTGCCGAAAGGAAGTGTTATACCTTTGTCCTCACGTCCGAGCTGCTCCCTTGCGGATTGAGAATGAGTTGCTGCCACTCTACCTCTATGGATGTAATCGAGACCCATGTAGATCTGCCTCACGGTGGCGCTGCGGTAGAGTTGCTGCCTTACAGTGCTTGCAGCGCCAGAGACCCGGGTTCGATCCCGACGACGGGCGCTGTCTGTACGGAGTTTGCACGTTCTCCCCGTGACCTGCGTGGGTTTTCACCGAGATCTTCGGTTTCCTCCAACACTCCAAAGACGTGCAGGTTAATCGGCTTGCTATAAATGTCCCCTGTGTGTGTGTCGGGGATCGCTGGTCGGCGCGAACTCGGTGGACCGGAGGGCCCGTTTCCGCGCTGTATCTCTTGACCAAACTAAATTAATCTGTAGTGTAGACACAAAAAAGCTGGTGTAACTCTGCAGGACAGGCACCATCTCTGTCTGAAGAATGGTCTTGACCTGAAACGTCACACATTCCTTTTCTCCAGAGATGCTGCTGCCTGTCCCGCTGAGTTACTCCAGCATTCTGTGTCTATCTGGGACGACAGATGGCACAATGGGCTAAGTGTTCGGCTGGCAACCGGAAGGTAGCCGGTTCGAATCCCGCTTGGAGTGCATACTGTCGTTGTGTCCTTGGGCAAGACACTTCACCCACCTTTGCCTGTGTGTGAATGTGTGTGAGTGATTGGTGGTGGTCGGAGGGGCCGTAGGCGCAGATTGGCAGCCACGCTTCCGTCAGTCTGCCCCCAGGGCAGCTGTGGCTACAGAAGTAGCTTACCACCACCGAGTGTGACTGAGGAGTGAGTGAATAATGCGATGTAAAGCGCCTTGAGTATTAGAAAGGCGCTATATAAATCCCATCCATTATTATTATTATTATCTCCCATCTTGTCGAGGCCCGCTACCACAAAACCTTGGTCTCTACCTCTAGTTGAACCTGAGGAACAGATTTGGTCTTTGTTCGTGTACGATTCATAGACGAGGCTGAGGAAGGGGTTGGCCTGGTGTGTATTGGGAGCAGAAATCCAGCCGCCCAATTTAACGGTCGGCTGACGGAAGTAATTTGACATTTATTTGGGTTGCATCAAGAAAACGGGACAAAAGGCAGGAAAAATATATAATTACCACCGCGATGAATATGTTTCACGTGTCACCATTTTGGTGCCGGGATTAGCCGCTGTGAATGGAGGGTCAGCTGCCGGGCAGGCCTCTCCATTACTGGAAATACTTTGGATAATCCATCGGTTATTGTGGGACTTCCACTCGCAGGTGAATGCTTTTGCTGAAAAGGACGTTAATTCTAGGAAACAAATTCTTCATCAAAGGTCCTACACTCTGCCCACCTGGCCTCAGGTTACCAAGTTGGCAATGAAGTCCTTCCAGGAAGTCACGAGGAGTTCTGTGAGCGAAGATCTCCTTGTGGGGAGCACTGAGGAATGTTTAGTTTACAGTTTTATCCGGAATCTTTCAAAAACATGTACAATATTTTTCAACCTGGAGTATTGTGTGCAGTTCTGGTCCCCTAATTTGAGGAAGGACATTCTTGCTATTGAGGGAGTGCAGCGTAGGTTTACAAGGTTAATTCCAGGGATGGTGGGACTGTCATATGCTGAGAGAATGGAGCGGCTGGGCTTGTACACTCTGGAGTTTAGAAGGATGAGAGGGTATCTCATTGAAACATATACGATTGTTAAGGGCTTGGACACACTAGAGGCAGGAAACATGCTCCCGATGTTGGGGGAGTCCAGAACCAGGGGCCACACAGTTTAAGAATAAGGAGTAAGCCATTTGGAACGGAGACGAGGAAACACTTTTTCTCACAGAGAGTGGTGAGTCTGTGGAATTCTCTGCCTCAGAGGGCGGTGGAGGCAGGTTCTCTGGATGCTTTCAAGAGAGAGCTAGATAGGGCTCTTAAAAATAGCAGAGTCAGGGGATATGGGGAGAAGGCAGGAACGGGGTACTGATTGGGGATGATCAGCCATGATCACATTGAATGGTGGTGCTGGTTCGAATGGCTGAATGGCCTACTCCCGCACCTATTGTCTATTGTCTATTGTCTAAGAAAGAACTGCAGATGCTGGTAAAATCGAAGGCAGACACAAAGTGCTGGAGAAACTCAGCGGGTGAGGCAGCATCTATGGAGCGATGGAATAGGTGACGTTTCGGGTCAAGATCTTTCTTTAATCTGAAGAAGGGCCTCGACCCGAAACATCGCCTCTTCCTTCGCTCCATAGTTCCTGTCTCACCCGCTGAGTTTCTCCAGCATTTTTGTCTATATAAATAACATGATTGGTTTTGAGAATGAATTGTTTGTGCCGCTTCCGTCTGTATAAACATTACACAGCTGTCACCTTGATCGATAGCAGTTGTTGTTGGCACCGGTCTGCCTGTAATATCAACAGGCGACCGACAACTCTCTGATGGAAACGTAAGGCACAATCAAAATAGAGTTACCGACTGAAACAGTGTGGAAACAGACCCTTCGGCCCAACTTGCCCACACCCACCAACATGTCCCAGCTACACTAGTCCCACCAGCCTGCGTTTGGCCCATATCCCTCCAAACCTGTCCTATCCATGTACCAGTCCAAAATGTCTCTTAAACGATGGGATAGTCCCAGCCTCAACTACCTCTTCCGGCAGCTCGTTCCACACACCCACCACCCTCTGAGTGAAAAAGTTACCCCTCCGGGTCCCATTAAATCTTTCCCCCCCTTCACCTTAAACCTATGTCCTCTGCTTCTCGATTCCCCTACTCTGGCCAAGAGATTCTGTGTGGGTCTACCCGATCTATTCCTCTCATGATTTTGTACACCTCTATAAGATAACACCGGATGTAGAATTGGCTTATTATCGGTGGTTCCCATTAACTAACCCATGAGGCTGTGCCTCATTCTTATTGCTGCTAACCGTCGGGAAGTTAAGGTGAGAGGGGAAAGATTTAATTGGAATCTGAGGGGCAACGTGTGGAACGAGCTGCCGGATGGAGATAGTTGAGACAGGGACTTGAATGTTTCAACGACTCTTTGGGTGACTACTCACGGCCATCCAGGCGCCATCCCGCGACATGTCGACACGTGACGCCTGTACGGCCGTGAGCAGTCGCCCAAAGAGTCGTACCTTTTTTCTGGACACCGCTGGATTTTCAACATGTTGAAAATTTTCGGCAACCTGCCGCGACCATGACGGGCGCTGAAAAAAAATCACGTAAGTGGGACAGGCCCTTAACTCAGCGGGACAGGCAGCAGCATCTCCGGAGAGAAGGGATGGGTGACATTTGGGGTCGAGACCACGACAGCCTCTCCGCAGACGCTCTCTCAGAGTTATTTGAACAGTGCAGATCTGATGAACAAAGCCTCTGAAGATTTACTGATAATTGAATTTGTTCAACAGTCTCACTCCATTTACTCTGAGACCTGATGGATCTGTATCCGGGCAACAAGGCAAATATTAGCTAGAGCTGCTGCCGGTTGCTTATCTTTATTGAGCTGAGCAGAGCCGGGGCAGAGTTGTTATACCAGCGGTAATATAGTCCTTCACTTTTATTATTCCTGCTGCCATAGACAGGAGAATCAGTGAGAAGTTATTTCCTACAGCAACAACACAAAGTACTCAAGTCCCTCCCACATCCAAGTGGCACCAGCTTCTCATTTTCACCCAACAAGCAGCGAACAATGGCCTGTCTCCTTTATCATTCTTCCTTTTTTGCACATCTTTCATTAATTGTTCTTTATCTCTCCACATCACTGTCTATATCTCTCGTTTCCCTCATCCCTAACCAGTCTGAAGAAGGGTCTCAAACCGAAACGTCACCCATTCATTTTCTCCAGAGATGCTGCCCGTCCCGCTGAGTTACTCCAGATTTTTGTGTCTATCTTCGGTTTAAACCAGCACCTGCAGTTCCTTCTTACACGTAAGGTCATAAGGAATAAGAGTAGAATTTGGCCATTCGGCCCATCGAGTTTACTCCGCCATTCAATCATGGCTGATCTATCTCTCCCTCCTAACCCCATTCTCCTGCCTTCTCCCCATAACCCCTGATACAAAGTACTGGAGTAACTCAGCGGGTCAGGCAGCATCTCTGGATAACATGGATTGTGACATTTCGGGTCGGGATCCTTCTTCAGACTCAGTAGTTAGGTTTAAATTAATTAGTAGAAGGGGCAAGTTTAGTTTAGTTTAGTTTACCTTACCTTACATTAATTTAGCTTACTATTTGACCAAGCCAATGAACCTACAAACCTGCACGTCTTTGGAGTGTGGGAGGAAACCGACGCGGGTCACGGGGAGAATGTACAAACCCCAATTCAGACAGCACTCGTAGTCAGGATCGAACCTGGGTCTCTGGCGCTGTGAGGCAGCAACTCTACCGCTGATCAATGCATCTTGACACGGCATGCAAGGCTACAGAAGGGCCGAATGGCCTACTCCTGCACCTATTTTCTATTACAGGTTTGCATTCTTTTTGGTTTGGTTGTCTACCCACACAGCAGCGAGCAAATGCTAGAATGACCTGATTTCAATAAATCTTCTCAAACTAATCAGAACGCCTTCATAACCTGTGCTTCACGTTGAAAGCATTTTCTAAACAAATAAATCTGTTTCCTGAACCAAGCCACGTGTTCTATCCCTAAATGCTTCCTTCTCCATGTGTAGCAACTGCAGATGCTGGTTTAAACCAAAGATAGACACAAAAAGCTGGAGTAGCTCAGCGGGTCAGACAGCCTTAGTCTGAAGAAGGGTCTCGACCCAAAACGTCACGTAGTCCTTCGCTCCATAGATGCTGCCTCACCCACTGAGTTTCTCCGACATTTTTGTCTCCCTTCGATTTTTCCAGCATCTGCAGTTCTTTCCCAAAATATGATTATGATTCCGATCTGGAATCATATTGATCCATATCCTTCCATTCCATGCACCTCCTTGCACCTGTCTAAAAGCCTCTTAAACGCCACTGTCGTATCTGCCTCCACCACCACCCTTGGCAGTGCGTTCCAGACACCCACCTCCCTCTGTGTAAATAAAACCTGCCCCGCACAACTCCATTCAACCTTCCCCCTCTCAGCCTATAGCTCTGCCCTCTAGTGGTGGAGGGGAAAAGGTTCTGACCGTCAGAAGATGGATAGATAGGGTAGACAGTCAGAATGTTTTTACTCTCCGAGTTGTTCAACACTAGAGGACATAGCTTTAAGGTGAGAGGAGCAAAGTTTAAAAGGAGATTTCGTTTTTTTCAGTTTAGTTTCGAGATACAGCGCGGAAACAGGCCCTTCGGCCCATCGGGTCCGCGCCGACCAGCGATCCGCGCACACTAACACTATCCCACACACACTGGGGACAATTTATACATTTACCAAGCCAATTAACCTACAAACCCACACGTCTTTGGGGTGCGGGAGGAAACCGAGGATCTCGGAGAAAACCCACGCAGGTCACGGGGAGAACGTACAAACTCCGTACAGACAGCACCCGTAGTCGGGATTGAGTCCGGGTCTCCTGCGCCCTGAGGCAGCAACTCTACCGCTGCGCCACCGTGTCCCCCAAACCTACCCCCACCCCCACTTCACGTAACCCCTGCAATTCCCTCTCTCTCCCCCTCCCCCACACCAGTCGTCCTACAAGTGGTGGGTGCCTGGAACGTGCTGCCAGGGCTGGTGGTTGTGACAGATACGATAGTGGCGTTTTAAATGGGCAGATCTCAGAGTAACTCAGCAGGTCAGGCAGCATCTCGGAGAAACTCAGCGGATGTTGCCTGACCTAGATGCCCAAATAGCTGCATGGAGTCTCTTGCCCAGGGCCAGCTATTCGAGGGCCAGAGGACCGAGATTTAAGGTGAACGGGAAAAGATTTAATAGGGATCTGAGGGGTAACTTTTTCACACATAGGTTGGTGGGTGTGTGGAACGAGCTGCCAGAGGAGGGTAGTTGAGGCTGGGACTATCCCAACGTTTAAGAAACAGTTAGGCAGGTACATGGATAGGACAGGTTTGGAGGGATATGGACCAAATGCTGGCAGGTGGGACTAGTGGAGCTGGGACATGTAGGCCGGTGTGGGTGAGTTGGGCCGAAGGGCCTTTGACTCTATGCTCCAGCACTTAACATGAGAGGTGGAGGTAAGAGCAGGCGGTCGTAATGAGACAGAGAAAGGCATGGATAAGATTAGCACAGAGAATTTTTTAACTGCAGAAATTTGATGCGGTGAAATTATAGCAAACACATTATTCTGTAATCATAACAGCTATGAAATCATTAACGGCCCACTACAATTTGCTGCTTTATTGAATTCAGATGCTCCACTTTAATTTAAAAAACTTTCCACCTTAATCTCTGGCAAGAGTTAAGACCAGTCTTGCAGGAACAAAGAGGGGAAGCAGAGACACAGACCGCAGCACCGGCAGAGGTACACGGGGTCGTTCCGCGTACCCTCGTGGTGCTTCCGTCCACCATTCCTGTCGGATGTTTGCGTACAGTAGTTTTAAAAGCTTCGTCGGGGAACATTTTTGACCAAGTTCGCAGCCATTTCTCCGAATACATTTTTCCTGTGAGGATCCAGTTCCAAGAATGTCAGGACAATGTGTCGACCAAAGTGTAAATTATTTACAAGGAAATGTAACCAACTGGGATACGAACATGGACCATGGAAGAGTACAGCACAGGAACAGGCCCTTCGGCCCACAATGTTTGTGCTGGACACAACGCCTAGATAAACGGATCAAATCTGCCTGCAAGTGATCCGTATTCCCTGCCGATCCAAAAGCCTCTTGTGCGTGGCGATGGTATCTGCCGCCACCACCAACACAACCCCTGGCAGCACAACCAACCTCCCCACCACTGACTCCATCTACACCTCACGCTGCCTCGGCAAGCAAAGATCCTCTAGCGGAGCAAGATAGACCGCTCCTGCTAAATGCAACGGGCTGACGTGTATTACGCAACGGAGCGGAACGTGGGCCTTTTGTTCATCCATTTCAGTAACCGGTCCCGACCCGACCTGACCCGCAGTGTAGTCAACGTTGTGGGGGAACGTTCCAATTTACAGTGGGACTCACTCTGGCCGTGGAGGAGACCCAGGACAGAAAGGTCGGATTCGGAATGGGAGGGGGGAGTTGAAGTGCTGAGCCACCGGGAGATCAGGTTGGTTATTGCGAACCGAGCGGAGGTGTTGGGCGAAGCGATCGCCGAGCCTACGCTTGGTCTCACCGATGTAGAGCAGCTGACACCTAGAGCAGCGGATGCAGTAGATGAGGTTGGAGGAGGTGCAGGTGAACTTCTGCCGCTCCTGGAAAGACTGCTTGGGTCCTTGGATGGAGTCGGGGGGGGGGGGGGAGGTAAACCATGATGCATCATTTCTCAACAGACTCTTTTGTAAACCTATAAGCAACTGCATTGGGTTTCGAAACGATTAAAACTGCAAAATAACAATAGTATTCAGCATGAAATTCTACCCCCATGAAGGATTGAGAACGTTGGCTTCAGAAACAGGAGACATGTTTGTGGGGAACATGGGTCTGTAGGAGTCCTTCATCAATTATTCACGCCACTATTCCAGGACTAGGGTTACAATTAAACTCAATCCCAGGCAGAATGATTTGTGTGGTGTTAGTGTGTGTGTGTGTGTTCCACATTCTTGAGCATTTACAGCCTGCTTGATGTCTTAAACCCCTGTCCCAAGGTACGAGTTAATTCCAAGAGCTCTCCCGAGTTTGCCCTCAGAGATTTACAGTAATGGCCACTCGCTAACGGCAGGTACTCGGGAAGACTCTCTAACGGCAGGTAAGCGCGGGAAGACTCGTGAAGATTTTTCAACACGATGAAAAATGTCCATGAGAGCCCCGAGGCTGCCTGCCGTTAGCGCTAAGAGACGTCCCTGAGCTCCGACATACCCGCTACGTTTATTCTCCATGCTTACCACGAGTTGGATTTTTTTTAAACTCGGGAGAGCACTTGGAATGAACTCGCACCGTGGGACAGGGCCATTAGTTTTGGAGATGCGGCGTGGAAACAGGCCCTCCGGCCCACCGAGTCCGCGCCGGGCACAGCGATCGCCCCGTACACTAGCACTATCCTGCACGCATTAGGGGACAATTTACAATGATACCAAAGCCAATTGGGACGACAGATGGCACAATGGGCTAAGTGTTCGGCTGGCAACCGGAAGGTAGCCGGTTTGAATCCCGCTTGGAGTGCATACTGTCGTTGTGTCCTTGGGCAAGACACTTCACCCACCTTTGCCTGTGTGTGAATGTGTGTGAGTGATTGGTGGTGGTCGGAGGGGCCGTAGGCGCAGATTGGCAGCCACGCTTCCGTCAGTCTGCCCCAGGGCAGCTGTGGCTACAGAAGTAGCTTACCACCACCGAGTGTGACTGAGGAGTGAATGAATAATGCGATGTAAAGCGCCTTGAGTATTAGAAAGGCGCTATATAAATCCCATCCATTATTATTATTATTATTATTGATCCACGGACCCTGTACGTCTTCGGAGCGTGGGAGGAAACCGGAGATCCCGGGGAAAGCCCGCGCAGGTCACGGGGAGAACGTACAAACTCCGTACGGACAAGCACCCGGAGTCAGGATCGAACCCGGGTCTCTGGCGCTGTGAGGCAGCAACTCTACCCGCACCGCCACCGTGCCGCCGGTAATTTAGACGTCCAGAGTGAAAGGAAGTTCTAACGAGGCGGTGAATCTCATCGATGCTTGCGTTCCCCATGCAACTGAGGTGGTGAGCCTGTGCGGAACGACCACATGGACACATTGGACGCAATGGATACATTGAGGCCTCACACAAATTGTGAAACGCACCTCATATTTCGCTTGGGCGACTTCAAACCCAGCGGTATGAATCATTGTTTCTCTCATTTCTCCAGTAACACTTGCAGTCCCCTCTCTCTCCCCCACCCTAGAGTCCCACTATGCGCATCCCGACATCCCTTGACTATCACATCACCCTCTTCCCCAGCCAACAATGGACCATTGTGGGCTCCCCCTTCCCTGTCACCTGTTGCCGGCCCTAGCTTTGTCTGGCCTTTTCTTACCTCCAGTTCCCTCCCGCCCTCCACTCACGTCGGACGATGTGTCGGCGGCCCGAAAGGGCGCCCATCCTTTTCTCCAGCGATGCTGCCCGACCCGCTAGTTACTCCAGCACTCTTGTGTCTACCTGTGGGTCCGTTGACCATTGGGTTAAACACTGGCAGAAGAGACACTGCCAAAATAAGAAGAGTCCAGGCCAGCAGAGCCAAGCCAAGAACAACATCAACCTGCAGGAACAAATCCCTGGGACCTCTTGGCATCCGACTGCCGAGAATTACAAGCCAATAATCTTCAAGTTTAGAAGTTTAGTTTAGAAATCAGTTTAGAAGGATGAGGGGATATCTTATAGAAACATATAGAATTATAAAAGGACTGGACAAGCTAGATGCAGGAAAAATGTTCCCAATGTTGGGCGAGTCCAGAACCAGGGGCCACACAGTCTTAGAATAAAGGGGAGGCTATTTCAGACTGAGGTGAGAAAATCTTTTTCACCCAGAGTTGTGAATTTATGGAATTCCCTGCCACAGAGGGCAGTGGAGGCCAAGTCACTGGATGGATTTAAGAGAGAGCTAGATAGGGCTCTTAAAGATAGTGGAGTCAAGGGATATTGAGTTGGGAAGATTCAAACAAGGGGACATGACTTGAGAATTAAGGGACAGAAGTTTAGGGGTAACATGAGGGGGAACTTCTTTACTCAGAGAGTGGTGGCTGTGTGGAATGAGCTTCCAGTGAAGGTGGTGGAGGCAGGTTCGTTTTTATCATTTAAAAATAAATTGGATAGTTATATGGACGGGAAAGGAATGGAGGGTTATGGTCTGAGCGCAGGTATATGGGACTAGGGGAGAATACGTGTTCGGCACGGACTAGAAGGGTCGAGATGGCCTGTTTCCGTGCTGTAATTGTTATATGGTTATATGATATGGGGAGAAGGCAGGAACGAGGTACTGATTGGGGATGATCAGCCATGATCACATTGAATGACGGTGCTGGTTCGAAGGGCCGAATGGCCTACTCCTGCACCTATTGTCTATGGTCTATTGTCAATTGTAATCGTGTATTGTCATTTCGTAGTGTGCCCGCTGACGAGCACGCTACGAAAGCTTTTCCCTGTACCTCGGTACACGTGACAATAAGCTGAACTGTACCTCAGACCCTCAAGTCCAGGCAACATCCTCGTAAATCCTTTCTGCACTCTTTCTAACTTAAATCACATCCTTTCTACAGCAGTGTGTATGACCAAAACTGAACAGAGTGGACAAGGTAGACAAAAATGCTGGAGTAACTCAGCGGGTGAGGCAGCATCTATGGAGAGAAGGAATAGGTGACGTTTCGGGTCGAGACCCTTCTTCAGACTGCCCTAATGCGGTCTCTCCAACAACTAGTCCAACTAGTGCAACACAAAACGTCCCAACCTCCCAAGCATCGCCTACCCACGTTCTCTCGATCAAGGAGGAACTGCAGATGCTGGAGAATCGAAGGTAGACAAAAATGCTGGAGAAACTCAGCGGGTGCGGCAGCATCTATGGAGCGAAGGAAATAGGCAACGTTTCGTCCCGAAACCCTTCTGGAAATAGGCAACGTTTCGGGCCGAAACCCTTCCGGGTTTCGTCCCGAAACGTTGCCTATTTCCTTCGCTCCATAGATGCTGCCGCACCCGCTGAGTTTCCCCAGCATTTTTGTCCACCACCACCTTCTCTTGATCTGCTGCCCGGCCCGTCAAGTTACTCCAGCACTCTGTGTCTTCTTTTGTAAATCAGCATCTGCAGTTCCTTGTTTCTACCCGTCCCATATTCTATATTTAACCCCTTCCTGACAATGAAGGAGAGCAGATAGGATCCAGGTGTGTAAATTCCATTCGTATATGGAATTAGTAATGCTCAGATGAAGTCATTAGGCCCATCGGGTCCTCGCTGGAAATCTAAAACAAACTTCCTTTTTCTCGGCCCCGCACACTTCACTTTTCCACACCAGATAGCCAATTTCCTGAGAGTTTGTTTCCACAGAAAATACTCCACCTCCTGGCCTTCTCTGCATCTAGTTCTCTTCCTCCCCACAACCCCATTTACTGTTTAGCAGTTACTTTCAATCCATGCCTCTCAGCCCCTGAACTCCTTGTGTTGGTGGCGCAGCGGTAGAGTTGCTGCCTTACAGCGAATGCAGCGCCGGAGACCCGGGTTCGATCCTGACCGCGGGTGCTGTCTGTACGGAGTTTGCACGTTTTCCCCGTGACCTGCGTGGGTTTTCTCCGAGATCTTCGGTTTCCTCCCACAGGGGGCAGTGGAGGCCAAGTCACTGGATGGATTTCAGAGAGAGTTAGATAGAGCTCTAGGGGCTAGTGGAGTCAAGGGAAATGGGGAGAAGGCAGGCACGGGTTATTGATTGGGGACGATCAGCCATGATCTCAATGAATGGCGGTGCTGGCTCGAAGGGCCGAATGGCCTCCTCCTGAACCTATTTTCGATGTTTCTATCCCAAAGACGTGCAGGTTTGGAGGTTAATGGCTTGGTATAAATGTAAAAATTGTCCCTAGTGTGTGTAGGGTAGTGTTAATGTGCGGGGATCGCTGGTCGGCGCGGACCCGGTGGGCCGAATGGCCTTTTTTCCTGCTGTACCTCTGTATCTCTAAAGTTGCTGCTTCACCGTGCCAGAGACCCGGGTTCGATCCTGACTACAGGTGCTGTCTGGAGACCCGTGCTCAGGATCGAGCTGGAACTGGTGTCAGGGGTTATGGGGAGAAGGCAGGAGAACAGGGTTAGGAGGGGGAGGTAGATCGGCCACAATTGAGTGGCGGAGTAGACTCAATGGGCCGAATGGCCTAATTCTGCTCCTATCACCTGTGACCTTACGACCTTATGTACGGAGTTTGTACGCTCTCCCAGTGACCGCGTGGGTTTTCTCCGGGTGCTCCGGTTTCCCCACACATTCCAAAGACCTGCGGGTTTGTAGGTTAATTGGCTTCTGCAAATTGCGTGTGCGATAGAACTAGTAAATGAATGATCGCTGGTCAGCGCGGTCTCAGTGGGCCAAAGGGCCTGTTTCCACGCTGTATCTCTAAACTAAACTACAAGCTCATGGGAGAACTATTCCTCCCTTTCTTGTCCACCGTTGTCACGTCACCGTTCCACAGGGAATGGCCCCCACTCCAGACTAACGGTGAACTAATGCTGCTTATTCAAGCAAAATATATTTGTTTTATTAAAGCATAATAGGTCCAGTAAGATTGAACAAATGTTGGCCTGTCTGGTACTGCCTGCAGCCCCAATGCTGTTTGCATAATTGACATGAAAATTGTGCCAAGTCACAGAGTACGGAACAATATTGAAAGGAAAATTAAATTAGCTATCTGTGTGTGTGTGTGTGTGTGTGTGTGTGTGTGTGTGTGTGTGTGTGTGTATATAATAATAATAATAATAATAAATTTTATTTATGGGCGCCTTTCAAGAGTCTCAAGGACACCTTACAAAAATTGAGCATGTAGAGGAAAAACATGTAAGAGGAATGAAATAAATAGTAGAGACATGACTAGTACACAAAGTAAAGACAGAATTCAATACAAAACACAGTATGAGGCAATTAATGCACAGATGAAAAGGGACGGGGATGTGGGGCTAAGGATAGGCAGAGGTGAAGAGATGGGTCTTGAGGCGGGACTGGAAGATGGTGAGGGACATGGAATTGCGGATCAGTTGGGGGAGGGAGTTCCAGAGCCTGGGAGCTGCCCTGGAGAAGGCTCTGTCCCCAAAACTGCGGAGGTTGGACTTGTGGATGGAGAGGAGATCGGCTGATGTGGATCTGAGGGACCGTGAGGGTTGGTAGGGGGAGAGGAGGTCAGTGAGATATGGGGGGGGGCCAGATGGTGGAGGGCTTTGTAGGTGAGGACCAGGATTTTGTAGGTGATCCGGTGGGAGATGGGAAGCCAGTGTAGTTTTTTGAGGACTGGAGTGATGTGATGCCAGGATTTGGTGTGGGTGATGAGTCGGGCGGCTGCGTTCTGGACCAGTTGGAGTCGGTTGATGTAGGTGGAGCTGATGCCAAGGAGAAGTGAGTTGCAGTAGTCCAGTCGGGAGGAGTTGAAGGCATGGATGAGTCTTTCAGCAGCAGGCGGTGTGAGAGAGGGTCTGAGTTTGGCGATGTTGCGGAGATGAAAGAAGGAGGTTTTAATGACATGGCGGATGTGAGGCTCAAGGGAGAGGGTGGAATCAAAGATCACGCCAAGGTTGCGGGCCTGGGGAGATGGGGAGACAGTGGTGCCGTCGATGGTGAGAGTGGGGTTATTGATTTTGCTGAGTGTATGTATATGTGTGTGTGTGTGTGTGTGTGTGTGTGTGTGTGTGTGTGTGTGTGTGTGTGTGTGTGTGTGTGTGTGTGTGTGTGTGTGTGTGTACACAAGAGTGTCTGTGTGCCCGTATGAGTGTGTATAAGAGTGTGAGTGTGTGTCTACGTAAGAGTGTGTCTGTGTGCATGGGAGATCGACACAAAATGCCGGAGTAATTCACCGGGACAGGCAGCATCTCTGGAGAGAAGGAATGGGTGACGTGTCGGGTCTTCAGACTGAAGAAGGCTGTCGACCCAAAACGTCACCCAACCCTCCTCTCCAGAGATGCTGCCTGTCCCGCTGAGCTACTCCGGCATTTTGTGTCTATCTTTGGTATTCTGTGGAAGTTGCCGAATCTTCGACAAGAGTGAAATCCCGATAATCCCACGTCCAGATCATTGAGAAAATTCGGTACGAGGACAAATACTGCTTGGTTCTGAATAAAGTTTACTTTGAGTTTAGTTTAGAGATACAGCGCTGAAACAGGCCCTTCGGCCCACCGAGTCCGCGCCGACCAGCGATCCCCGCACACTAACACTATCCTACACAGACTGGGGACAATTTTACATTTATAACCAAGCCAATTAACCTACAAACCTGCACGTCTTTGGAGTGTGGGAGGAAACTGCAGATCTGCTCACTGTTGACGGCTCGATTGGAATCGATAATCTTTCTGTCACCGCGCTGCCCTACGTTTCGCTGTACCAGGCGCAGCGCCAGAGTCCCGGGTTCGATCCCGACCACATGTGCTGTCTGTGTGGCGTTGGCACGTTCTCCCCGTGGACTGCGTGGGCTTCCTCCAGGTGCTCCAGCTTCCACCCACACTCCAAAGACGTGCAGGTTTGTAGGTTAATTGGCCCTCTGTAAATTTCCCCTGGTGTGCAGGGAGTGGGTGTGAAAGCGGGTAAACATAGAACTAGTATGAAAGGGCGATCGGTGGTCGGTGTGGACTGAAGGGCCTGTTTCCGTGCTGTTTCTTTCAATGTCAACATCACCGTATGAAATGAAGGGCCGGGTAAAACTGAACTGGAGAACGATGGTCAGAATCCGGCCTGTATTTGAATACCACTGGCGGTGTTCTTATTATTTCCTAGTAATCACAATAGAGAAATCATTAAATCTTTACCTGGGGTTGGACAGAAGCCAGTGGAGTGCCACTGATTGTTGGATGATCAAAATGCAGCACAAGATATTCTTTGAGACAAAGTGTTGGTGTCACTTGGGGCGGCACGTAGGCGCAGCAGTAGAGTTGCTGCCTCACAGCACCAGAGTCCCGGGTTCGATCCCGACTACGGGTGTACGGAGTTTGTACGTTCTCCCCGTGACCTGCGTGGGTTTCCTTCAAGATCTTCGGTTTCCTCCCACACTCCAAAGGCGTGCAGGTTTGTAGGTTAATTGGCTTTGGTATCAATGTAAAATTGCCCCTTGTGTGTGTAGGGTAGTGTTAGTGTGCGGGGATCGCTGGTCGGTGCGGACTCGACGGGCTGAATGGCCTGTTTCCGTGCTGTATCTCTAAACTAAACTAACTCAGCGGGTCAGGCAACATCTATGGAGATGTGCATACAAGGAAAACTTTGAGTTTGAGTTTAGTTTATTGTCACATGTACAGAAGTACAGTGACAAGCTTTTGTTGCGTGCTAACCAGACAGTAGAAAGACAATACATGATTACAATCGAGCCGTCCACAGTGTACAGATACATGATAAAGAGAATAATGTTTAGTGCAAGGTAAAGTCCAGTAAAGTCCAATCAAAGATAGTCCGAGGGTCTCCAATGAGTTAGATAGTAGCTCAGGACCGCTCTCTAGTTGATGAGAGGATGATTCAGTTACCTGTCCCGACCCCACCCACCCTTTTTCTCCAGAGAAGCTGCCTGACCCACACAGAGAGTGGTGAATCTCTGGAACTCTCTGCCACAGAGGGTAGTTTTATTCTTTGGAGCGCAGAAGGTTAAGGGGGGCCTTAATAGAGGTCTTTAAAATGATGAGAGGGATAGACAGAGTTGACGTGGATAAGCTTTTCCCACTGAGAGTAGGGAAGATTCAAACAAGGGGACATGACTTGAGAATTAAGGGACAGAAGTTTAGGGGTAACATGAGGGGGAACTTCTTTACTCAGAGAGTGGTGGCTGTGTGGAATGAGCTTCCAGGGAAGGTGGTGGAGGCAGGTTCGTTTTTATCATTTAAAAATAAATTGGATAGTTATATGGACGGGAAAGGAATGGAGGGTTATGGTCTGAACGCAGGTGTATAGGACTAGGGGAGAATACGTGTTCGGCACGGACTAGAAGGGTCGAGATGGCCTGTTTCCGTGCTGTAAATTGTTATATGGTTATATGGTAGTTGAGGCCAGTTTATTGGCTCTATTTAAGAGGGAGTTGTATGTGGCTAAAGGGATCAGGGGGTATGGAGAGAAGGCAGGTACAGGATACTGAGTTGGATGATCAGCCATGATCATATTGAATGGCAGTGCAGGCTCAAAGGGCCGAATGGCCTACTCCTGCACCTATTTTCTATGTATCTATGTATCTATGACCCGCTGAGTTACTCCAGCACTTTGTGTCCATCATCGTTTCATACCAGCATCTGCAAAATGCACAAAATGCTGGAGTAACTCAGCGGAACAGGCAGCATCTCTGGAGAAAAAGGGTGGGCAACGTTTTGGGTCATGACCCTTCTTCAGATCAGCATCTGCAGTTCCTTCCTACACACAACTGCAGTTGAATGTCAATTCCCACAGGAAGATTAATGCATTTTTGTAATGGCATCAGGAAGTATAGAGCTTAGGCACAGATTCATCATGATGAATGTCAGTACAGTGCCCAAACTCAATGGTTTATGTAATTGTTCCACATCATTAAGTCTGCCCTCATCCACCCCAGGGCCTCTGTTAATGCCCAAGAGCTTTCTTAGACAGTAACACTCGGAGAATCTTAACACCAGCAAAATAATTCCACCACATCAAGTAGCGAAAAGGCTTGGTTAGAGTGGATGTTGTGAGGATGTTTCCACTAGTGGGAGAGTCTAGGACCAGAGGGCGCAGCCTCAGAATTAAAGGACGTTCCTTCAGGAAGGAGATGAGGAGGAATTTCTTTAGCCAGAGGGTGGTGAATCTGTGAAATTCATTGCCACAGACGGCTGTGGAGGCCAAGTCGATGGATATTTTTAAGGCAGAGATAGATTCTTGATTAGCATGGGTGTCAGAGGTCATGGAGAGAAGGCAGGACAATGGGGTTAGGAGGAGCCACGATTGAATGGCAGAGTAAATGGGCCGAATGGCCTAATTCTTCTCCTAGACCTAATCAACTCATGAACATCCTGCAGAGTTATTGGCCACGAGGAGGATATTTCAATGAAGACAGGGGAAAGACAGCTATAAACCGGTGAAATGTGGAGTGTGTGGAGCTGAGCGTATGCGTCTGTGTAATGTCAGGGCTGTAACTGTTGGGTCGCTGCCCAGAATGTTGCCAAAACAGCTGCTGAGAGACAAAAGTCTTTTGTGAATCGTGGTTCCAAACAGTGGCGAGATTGTTAGCTTAATCGTGCCCTCCTGCACGGGGAAGGGGAGGAAGCGAGTGCGCTCCCTGGTTAAGTCGCTGCCTTACAGCGCCAGAGACCCCGGTTCAATCCCGCCTACGGGCGCTGTCTGTACGGAGTTTGTACGTTCTGCCCGTGACCTGCGTGGGTTTTCCCCGAGATCTTCGCTTTCCTCCCACACTCCAAAGACGTACAGGTTTGTAGAGGTCACAGTGTAAGGATAAGGGGGAAGTCATTTAGGACTGAGATGAGAAAATAATTTTTTACACAGAGAGTGGTGAATCTGTGGAATTCTCTGCTACAGAAGGTAGTTGAGGCCACAGTTCATTGGCTATATTTAAGAGGGAGTTAGATGTGGCCCTTGTGGCTAAAGGGATCAGGGGGTATGGAGAGAAGGCAGGTACAGGATACTGAGTTGGATGATCAGCCATGATCATATTGAATGGCAGTGCAGCCTCGAAGGGCCGAAGGGCCTACTCCTGCACCTATTTTCCATGTTTCTATGTAGGTTAATTGGCTTGGTATAAATGTAAATTGTCCCTAGTGTGTGTAGGATAGTGTTAATGAGCTGGGATCGCTGGTCGGTTCGGACTCAGTGGGCTGGTTTCCGCGCTGTATCTCTAAACTAAACTAAACTTAAAAAAAGCAGCAGGGCGCCCGGCCCCGTCACGAGGAAGGGATTAATGTTGGCATGGTCCACCAAGCCCCTCGTTCACTGTCACGTGTACCGAGGTACAGTGAAAAGCTTTTGTTGCGTGCTATCCAGTCAGCGAAAAGACAATACATGATTACAATCGAGCCATTCATAGTGTACAGATACATGATAAGGGAATAACATTTAGTGCAAGGTAAAGCCAGCAAAGTCTGATCAAGGATAGTCCGAGGGTCACCAATGAGGTAGATAGTGGTACAGCTCTGCTCTCTGGTTGTGGTAGGATGGTTCAGTTGCCTGATAACAGCTGGGAAGAAACTGTCCCTGAATCTGGAGGTGTGCGTTTTCACACTGAGGGTGATTAGTGTCTAACGTTGGTTGGGCCCTCACACACCAGCCACCGGAAGACTCCACAGAGAAAACCTTTGGTCCTACGGCGTGGAAATCCAAGATGTTCCAAGACACACACATGCACGCTGGCACATGCACACACATGTGCATTGACACCCACACGTGTGCATATATACCTACATGTGTGCATGCACACCTACATGCACACAAACACGAGCACGCACACACAGGCACACACACGCTCATGAACATAAACTTGCACGCACATGCACACGTGAACATAAGCATGCTTAAGAATAAGGGGTCGCCCATTTAGGACTGAGACGAGGAAGAACTTTTTTTACCCAGAGATTTGTGAATCTGTTGAATTCTCTGCCACAGAAGGCAGTGGAGGCCAATTCTGTGGATGCTTTCAAGAGAGAGCTAGATAGGGCTCTTAAAGATAGCAGAGTCAGGGCAAATGGGGAGAAGGCAGGAACGGGGTACTGATTGTGGATGATCAGCCATGATCACATTGAATGGCGGTGCTGGCTCGAAGGGCCGAATGGTCTACTCCTGCACCTATTGTCTACGGTTTGGAGTGACATGGGCCAAACACAGGCAGGTGGGCCTAGTGTGGATGGGGCGTGTTGGTTGGCATGGGCAGGTTGGGCCGAAGGGCCTGTTTTCCACGCTGCATGACTCTAGAACATAGTTTCTTTTGTTTTTTTTTAATTTTATTAGAAGTTAATACAGTACAAAGCAATACAGTGGGACCTAATTTTAGATGCCAACTATGTCATAACGTCATACATTCTATGTACAACCTCTAGTTTTATGCTTTTGAAAAGGAAGTAAAAAAAAAAATTTTTTAAATAGAGAGAAGAAAAAGAGGAAAAGTAGATAGTAGAAAATAGAAAAAGGTGAAGTGTGTATATAAGAAAAGAAAAAATAGAAACATAGAAAAATAGGTGCAAGAGGGCCATTCGGCTCTTCGAGCCTGCACCGCCATTCAATATGATCATGGCTGATCATCCAACTCAGTATCCCGTACCTGCCTTCTCTCCATACCCCCTGATCCCTTTAGCCACAAGGGCCACATCTAACTCCCTCTTAAATATAGCCAATGAACTGTGGCCTCGACTACCTTCTGCGGGAGAGAATTCCAGAGATTCACCACTCTCTGTGTGAAAAACTTAAATACAAAGTAGAAATAGGAGAAAAGGACCCTTAAAAAAGAAATTTTCAAATCTTTGTTCGGAGATGTAGACCTATCCACGACCTGACCTGAAATCAGCAATCTTTACAGTACCGCTACATCACATGATTCCAAAAAGTCGATGAAAGGAGACCAACTCCTTAAGAATTGGTCATATTTATCTATTAGTCGGAGTCTCATTTCTTCAAGGTGTGCTATGTCCATCATATTCCTAATCCACATTTTAATAGTTGGTATAGCTGTATTTTTCCAAAATTTAAGTATCAATTTCTTTCCAATTTTCAGTTTCCAATTATTAGAACACAGTTTTAAGGACCCGTTTTCCGAAAACAGTGCAGAGACTTTCTCAAGGGCAACCAGGGAAGTGAGGTGTAGTGTTGGCATTGTTGGGAACTCCCACAGTGTGGCTGAACGCAAGAAAAAGAATGGATTGTCAGCACTTGGGATGAAAAATAAAGTAATTACTTTGACAAGGTCACCAAATGTGGACTCCTTAATTGGTTTATACACCAGTGGCAACTTGGCATCTTCAATGGAGACAGAGAGAAAGATGACTTCATTACTGCACCCACCCCCTGTCAGAGACATTGATCACACCGTTGCTTAACCAAGTTGAAAGCAAGAGGCAATAAAGCATGACACAAGCACATCTATTTCTCAGCCAGTGCAGCCAGGGGCAAGGGGCTGTGCTTTAAGCTGGGCTGTGGGGAGAACGCAGTTCAGCACTGTGGCCCATCGCCGATTCTTTAGTTTAGTTTAGAGAATTCGGCGCGGAAACAGGCTCTTCGACCCACCGAGTCCGCACCGACCAGCGATCACCCCGCACGCCTACACCACCCAACACACACTAGGGGCAATTCACACATACACCAAGCCAATAAACCTACAAACACGTACGTCCTTGGAGTTTGGGAGAAAACAGAAGATCTCGGAGAAAACCCACGCAGGTCACGGGGAGAACGTACAAACTCCATACAGACAGCACCCATGGACGGGATCCAACCCGGGTCACCGGCGCTGTGAGGCAGCAACTCTGCCACTGCGCCACCGTGATCGCCCGATTCAGCCTCTTGTCATCCAATGCTGATGGATCGGGATACAGCATGGAAATAGGCCCTTCGGCCCACCCAGTCTATACCGACCATCAATAATCCATTCACTGAGAGTCAGGCGAAAGGGAAACAAGAGATATAGATGATGGCATTGAGAGATATAGAAATATCTTTCCTTCATTTTGTTCCACATCGCTCCATATCACCGCCTAGATCTCTCGTTTCCCTTTCCCCCCGACTGTCAGACTGAAGAAGGGTCTCGACCCGAAACGTCACCTGTTCCTTTTCTCCAGAGATGTTGCCCGGCCCGCTGAGTTACTGTGGACAAGCATGGACCTTCTTTTAGGAAGGAGATGAGGAGAAATGTCTTCAGTCAATTGAATCTGTGGAATTCTTTGCCACAGACGGCTGTGGAGGCCAAGTCGGTGGATATTTTTAAGGCAGAGATAGATAGATTGTTGATCAGTACGGGTGTCAGGGGTTATGGGGAGAAGGCAGGAGAATGGGGTTAGGAGGGAGAGATAGATCAGCCATGATCGAGCGGCGGAGTAGACTTGATCGGCCGAATGGCCTAAATCTACTTTTATGACCTTATGACCCGGTGACTCAATGGGAGGGGGAATTGGAATTGTCAAACTGTCTGAAACTATTCAGCAACCGAGCTGCGATCTCACCAAGGCTTCTTTGAAAGATCAAAGATCACGGGTCTCGGACGACTAAGCAGTTAATCCTTTGGGTGGAGCTTTCCTGGCCGTGACCTCTAGAGGCCGGTGAAGTCATGAAAGGACTGCAGTCACCACTGTGGGTTTCCATTCAGGACGTCACTGCCCAGAGGAATCATAGACGTCGCTCTAATCATCATCATAATCAGACTTTATTAGCCGAGTGTGTTTTGCAAAACACGAGGAATTTCATTTGCCATTTGCCGTGCAGTCACACCAATGAAAAGCAACAAGACACACAAAATACATTTTAACATGAACATCCACGTGGAATCTCAGTTCCCCCGCACCAGGCGATCTACCCCGGGTCGGGGCTAGTCGAACGTCGTGAGGCTTTTGGAGATTCCCGACGTCGGTCTCCACCCGAGACTGCGAGCTCCTCGATGTTAAAGTTCACCCCTTCAGTCAGCAGAGATGCCTCTATCTGATGACCGCCAGCCAGCAATGGACCATTGTGGGCTCCACCCATCCTTGGTCATCTGCTGCCCCACCTGCTTTGTTCTGGCCATTTCTCACCTCCAGTTCCCTCCCGGCCTCGACTTTCAGTCTGAAGAATGGTCTTGATTCGAAACTTACTGACTTATTCCATTTTCTCCAGAGATGCTGCCTGTCCCGCTGAGTTACTCCAGCATTTTATGTCTATCTTCGGTGTAAACCTGCAACTGCAGTTCCTTCCTGCACCACAGATGTCTCGATTATTTCCACCATTCTGCGTTTCGATCCACAGAATTATACGTGGCTCTGGCATTATAAATGTGCATTGGAGTCCAGAGTTTTCTGCTGGGTTCAGCACACCCAATACACCTCTAAGATGTATTCTGCATCCAAGAATTCACCAGCCTTTCAACTTTTTTGTGTCGGAAGGAACTAAAAATGCTGGTTTACACTGAAGTTAGACACAAAATGCTGGAGTAACTGAGTGGGACAGGCAGCATCTCTGGAGAGAAGGGTTTGGCCCAACCCGAAATGTCACCCAATCCTTCTATCCAGAGATGCTGCCTGTTCCGCAGTTACTCCAGCATTTTGTGTCTATTCATTTTTCTCCACAGCCAAAGATCTCCAGCAAAGCGATATCGTCAATGATTCCAACCCAAAAACATTATCTATCCATGCCTGACTGGCTGAATTACTCCAGCACTTTGTGTCTTTTATGCTGTAAGACGGCATCTGCAGTTCCTTGTATCACCAACTATGTCAACTGTTGCTCAGCAGCACCACCTTGTGGTATTACATTGTATTGACCTACAAGGATTACCCCAGGCAAAGAAGACTACAATAGCGCAAAAGACATTGGAGCAGAATTAGGCCATTCGGCCCATCGAGTCAGCTCCAGCATTCGATCATGGGTGATCTATCTCTCCCTCTCAACCCTATTCTCCTCCTTCCTCCCCATCACCCCTGACACCTGTATTAATCAAGAATGTATCTATCTCTGCTTTAAAAATATCCATTGACTTGGCCTCCACAGCCGCATGTGGCAATTAATTCCACAGATTCGCCTCCCTCTGGCTAAAGAAATTCCTCTTCATGGAGCAGTGCCAAACAATTATAATAAACAGCTAACATTGTTCAGAAATTCTGCAACCCAGTCTCTGAGAAAAAAAATGAAATTGATGTCATTTTATCCACAAACATTCTTGCACATTCACAGGGCATTTGTGAGAGATCGAATAGCCCAGGATATTTCCCCAGTATTACCAAACTGTGGTAGCAACACCAACAAACAATTTTTAAAAAGCCAGAAATACTCAGAAAGTCCCTGTGTCCCACCTGGATGCATTAATTTCTCCCCTGCCCCATCCCCATCCACCTACATTCATTCCTCTGGCTTCACAATTTGCAAGTCTTCTTTCCTTAGCTTTTGTCTTTTTCATCGCTGGGCTTTGTCTAACCATCTGAGAATAAGGATAAGGACGAAGCCATTTAGAACGGAGACGAGGAAACACTTTTCCTCACAGAGAGTGGTGAGCCTGTGGAATTCCCTGCCTCAGAGTGCGGTGGAGGCAGGTTCTCTGGATACTTTCAAGAGAGAGCTAGATAGGGCTCTTAAAAATAGCGGAGTCAGGGGATATGGGGAGAAGGCAGGAACGGGGTACTGATTGGGGATGATCAGCCATGATCACATTGAATGGCGGTGCTGGCTCAAAGGGCCAAATGGCCTACTCCTGCACCTATTGTCTATTAATAATCCTTGTTCACTTGTATCCACCTATCACATGCCACATTTTGTCCTCTCTTCCAGCTTTCTTCAGTCTGAAGAAGGTGCCTGACCTGCAGGGTCCCAACCAGAAACATCACTTTCGTTTTCTCCAAAGATGCTGCCTGACCCACTGAGTTACTTCAGCACTTTGTGTCTATCTTGATCTGAAATATCACCTATCTATGTTCTCGAGAGATGCTGCCTGACCCGCTGAGTTACTCCAGCGTTTTCTGTGGGGGGTTTTTTAAAACTATCTCCATCTTTTTCTTCCCCCATCTGACTCAACATCTTGTGTAAGAAAGAACTGCAGATGCTGGTAAAATCGAAGGTAGACACAAAATGCTGGAGTAACTCAGAGGGTGAGGCAGCACCCCTGGAGAGAAGGAATGGGCGACGTTTCGGGTCAAGACCCTGCTTCAGACTGATCAAGGGTCTCGACCCGAAACGTCGCCCATTCCTTCTCTCCAGAGATGCTGCCTGTCCCGCTGAGTTACTCCAGCATTTTGTGTCTGACTCAATCTCTTTACCTGGATCTGCCTAACACTCATGTAGGAAGGAACTGCAGATGCTGGTTTGCACCGAAGATAGACACAACATGCTGGAGTAACTCAGCGGGACAGGCAGCATCTCTGGAGAGAAGGACAATTCGGGTCGAGACCCTTCTTGAGACATGACCCGAAACGTCACCCATTCCTTCTATCCAGAGATACTGCCTGTGTCAATGAGTTACTCCAGCATTTTGTGTCTATCTGCTTAACACTTGCCAGCTCTTCGCCTCACCCCTTCCCCTCTTTTAACCAGCTATCTCCCCTCTACTCTAACAACCTGAAGAGGAGTTTAGTTTTATTTGGAGACACAATGCGAAAACTGGCCCTTCGGCTCACTGAGTCCGTGGTCACCAGCGATTACCCTGCACACTAGCATTATCCTACACACTAGGGATAATTTACCATTTTTACCTATTAACCTATAAACCTGTACGTCTTTGGAATGCGGGAGGAAACTGGAGCACTCGGAGAAAACCCACGTGGTCACAGGGAGAACATACAAACTCCATACAGAGGGCACCCGTAGTCAGGATCGAACCCGGGTCTCTGGCGCTGTAAGGCAGCTACTCTACCGCTGTGCCACCGTGCCGCCCTGGGTCTCGACCTGAAAGACTTCTCTCCGTGTCCCTCCACACTTGCTGCCGGACCCGCTAAATTCCTCTACAGTTAGTTGTTTGCTCCAAATACAATGTGTTCTCAGTCTACAGTGACTACGTGTAGACCATATGGTACACAGATGAACAGTTGGCTCAAGCGCCCAGCATTGCAGCCAACTCCTCACTCCCAGGCTAGTGCAAGAAAAAAAGATTCCAAGCAAGTGTCAATGGAACAACAATCTCCACTTGGTTAGCGGCACCTTTACTAAAAGCACCTCAAACTGCTGCGTGAGATGGCACAGCAGCGGTAGAGTTGCTGCCTCACAGCGCCGGAGACCCGGGTTCAATCCTGACTACGGGTGCTGTCTGTACGGAGTTTGTACGTTCTCCCCGTGACCTGCGTGGGTTTTCATCAACTGCTCCTGTTTCCTCCCGCATTCCAAAGACGTACAGGTTTGTTGGTTAATTGGCTTCGGTAAATGGTCCCTAGTGTGTGTAGGGTAGTGCTAGTGTGCAGGGATCGCTGAAAGAGTGGGGAGTATTTTTTCCTTCAACTTTGGCTGAGAGTTGAAGGAAATGAGCAGGATTAGTGTACAGGTTTCACAACATAGAACGCGGGTGATGAATTATGGAACAATATTTGCACTACAGTAAGGGGCAACAACCATTTTGCTACCAGTTAGCTGAGCATTTAATTGTTTTTGTTTAAAGATGCAGTGCGGAAGCAGGCCTTTTGGTCCACCGAGTCGGTGTTGAGCAGCAATCCCTGTTACACTACGCTGCACTCCCTGTTGCTATTGAGGGAGTGCAGCGTGGGTTTACAAGGTTAATTCCCAGGATGGCGGGACTGACATGTGCTGAGAGAATGGAGCGGCTGGGCTTGTATACTCTGGAGTTTAGAAGGATGAGAGGGCATTTTATTGAAACATAAAAGAGTATTAAGGGTTTGGACACGCTAGAGGCAGGAAACATGTTCCCGATGTTGGGGGAGTCCAGAACCAGGGGCCACAGTTTAAGAATAAGGGTTAAGCCTTTTAGAACGGAGATGATGAAACACTTTTTCTCACAGAGAGTGGCGAGTCCGTGGAATTCTCTGCCTCAGAGGGCGGTGGAGGCAGGTTCTCTGGAAACTTTCAAGAGAGAGCTAGATAGGGCTCTTGAAGATAGCGGAGTCAGGGGATATGGGGAGAAGGCAGGAACGGTGTACTGATTGGGGATGATCAGCCATGATCACATTGAATGGCGGTGCTGGCTCGAAGGGCCGAATGGCCTACTCCTGCACCTATTGTCTATTGTCTAATAGTCGCCTGTGTTGGGCGCCATCATGGATATATGTGACAATAAAAATTCTATTGAACTATTGAAACGTCACCTATCCATGTTCTCCACAGATGCTGCCTGACCCGCTGAGTTACTCCAGCGCCTTGTGTCCATTCGGAGAATTAAAAGCCCATTGACAGCACAGGTCCATTTCCCTATCCAAATAAAACAGATATGGAAAATGAGGAGAGGTGGTATGGTGTGGGAGGAAGAGGGAGGGCCATTATATTTAATCGAACACCCAAAATTAAGCAAAGTTACCTCCTATGTTTTAATCTGGCTGCAGTTGTCAAAATACAGCTCGTATCAAATCTCCATCACTTCTTCTTCTTGTCGAGTCCACATACAAGATTAGAAGTTGATCAGCCAGATCTGAACACACTTCTCGGCATCTGCGTACAATGGTGTCTGTCTTGTCGCTTCTTGTGCGTGGTGGTGGAAAGATTGGCTGCGACGTGAATGCTCTTTCCTTCACCCCCCTCCGTCACTAAACCAGTGTGATTTTTTTTTACTGTGCAGGAAGGAACTGCAGATGCTGGTTTAAACCGAAGGGAGACACAAAATGCTGGAGTAACTCAGCGTGACAGGCAGCATCTCCGGAGAGAAGGAATGGGAGACGTTTGGGGTGGAGACCCTTCTTCAGACTGAAAGCCATGGAAAAGGGAGAGATATAGACGACGATTTTTCACTGCTAAGATACAAGTTTAAAAACGTAGAATTGCATTAGGTGCTAAATATTGCAGGGTAGTGTCCTCCGACCTGCGGCCTATAATAATAATAATAATGGATGGGATTTATATAGCGCCTTTCTAATACTCAAGGCGCTTTACATCGCATTATTCATTCACTCCTCAGTCACACTCGTTGGTGGTAAGCTACTTCTGTAGCCACAGCTGCCCTGGGGCAGACTGACGGAAGCGTGGCTGCCAATCTGCGCCTACGGCCCCTCCGACCACCACCAATCACTCACACACATTCACACACATTCACACACAGGCAAAGGTGGGTGAAGTGTCTTGCCCAAGGACACAACGACAGTATGCACTCCAAGCGGGATTCGAACCGGCTACCTTCTGGTCGCCAGCCGAACACTTAGCCCATTGTGCCATCTGTCGTCCCAAACATCTATAACACAGCCTATAACATCCTGAAGCTACGGTCTCAGGTAGGGAAGTGCCGATTCGGGACCTCCAAGCTGCGGAGTGTGTTTGATCGTCCCGACATCGCAGTTTAGATCATCCCAATGAGACGGCCTGTACATCGGGCCGTCCGCAGCAGCGACTACGGAGGGTTCATGGCCCTGACCACGGGTGAACAAAGGAGGAGGACTGGCTGAACTTTGTTGCCTTCCACCACAGTGACGAATGCTGTGGTGGATGTTTGTGTTAAATTCTATTTAACACAAACTATATTTAAGAGGGAGTTAGATGTGGCCCTTGTGGCTAAAGGGATCAGGGGGTATGGAGAGAAGGCAGGTACAGGATACTGAGTTGAATGATCAGCCATGATCATATTGAATGGCGGTGCAGGCTCGAAGGGCCGAATGGCCTACTCCTGCACCTATGTTTCTATTGTGTATTGTGTGTGTTCTTTTTTTAAGTGTGTCACTGCTGGCAAATTCATTTCACTGCACCTTCGGGTGCATGTGACGAATAAAATAGACTTTGACTTTGAATTCGAACAAACTGTTATACATTAAGTGAAACAAAATGCGAATTAAAACCATACTTCCAAAAATCATTTGAACTGTTGGTTCAGATACACATTAACCAGATTCCAAGGTGCAAATAATGCTTCTGCTGCCAACATGGTATTTTAAAACCTATTACTACAGACAGGATACAGACTCACACTGAAGATAGACAAAATGCTGGCGTAATTCAGCGGGTCTGGCAGCATCTCTGGAGAAAAACATTTTGGGTTGAGACATATAAAAGGAATAGGTGGTGTATAAGATCATGAGAGGATTAGACGGAATAGATGCACATAGTCTCTTACTCAGAGTAGAGGAATCGAGGACCAGAGGACATAGGTTCAAGGTGAAGGGGAAAAAGTTTAATAGGAATCTGAGGGGTAACTTTTTCACACAAAGGGGTGGTGGGTGTATGGAGCAAGCTGCCAGAGGAAGTGGTTGAGGCTGGGACTATCCCAATATTTAAGAAACAGTTCGACAGGTACATGGATATGGAGAGATATGGACCAAACACAGGCAGGTGGGACCAGTGTAGCTGGGACATGCTAGCCAGTGTGGGCAAGTTGGGGCCGAAGGGCCTGCACCCGCCCGTTATCCCCCTATGACTTTTCGGGTCAAGACCCTTAGTCTGACTTCAGAAATGCAGAAGAAGAGAGACCTGTCCCGAAACGTCACCTAATCTGTTTCTCCAGAGATGCTGCCTGGCCCGCTGAGTTACTCCAACTTTTTGTGTCTATCCTTGGAGTAAACCAGCATCTGCAGTTCCTTCCTACACACTCACATTGATCATTACAACTGTCATCGTACTTTTGTTTTACTCTGGATCCAACTCGCTATTTAATATCAGCCGTTATCCTCAATTCCCCATCTGCTCGAGTCTTCCACATCACCCACTGAAGCTACCAAGCCCCCATAAGCAGGCGTAACAAAAGTTTAAACGTTTTATAAAAAAGAAAAGTGCGTGTGGGTAGAGTTGCTGCCTTACAGCGCCGGAGACCCGGGTTCGATCCTGACTAGGGGTGCTGTCTATACGGAGTTTGCACGTTCTCCCTGTGGCTTCTCTCCGAGATCTCCGGTTTCCTCCAACACTCCAAAGACGTGCAGGTATGTAGGCTAATTGGCTTGGCGTATGTGCAAATTGTCCCGCGTGTGTGTAGGATAGTGTTAATGTGCGGGGATCACTGGTCATGCGCAGACTCGGTGGGCCGAAGGGCCTGTTTCCACGCTGTTTCTTTAAACTAAACCAGAAAGGTGAAATGATCGCCAAATGCAGCTTTTTATGGCAAACATCCAGAGAAAGAAGCTGGAGATGATGATAAGATAGTGATACTTTATGACAAAACTAGCATTATTGTAAGATATATTTTCCATTTGGTTATTTATAGCGAAAAAAAACATTTCGCATTGTAAGTTGCTACAAATCTTCTTGAAAACTGTTGTGGGAAAGATGTTGTCAAGCTGGAAAGGGTGCAGAGATTTGAGGATGTTGCCAGAACTCGAGGGCCTGAGGTATAGGGAGTGGCTGAGAAATTCCATTCAGTTTTAGTCTTTAGGCTTTTGAGATACAGTGTGGATAAAGGCCCTTCGGCCCACCGAGTCCGTGCCGTCCGGCAATCACCCCATACGCCAACACCATCCAACACACTAGGGACAATTTTACAACTTACCAAAGCCAATTAACCTACAAACCTGTATATCTTTGAAATGTGGGAGGAATCTGGAGCACTCGACGAAACCTCACGCAGGTCACTCGGGTAGACACTCAGAAAACGCACGCTGTGATGTAGCAACTCTATTGCTGCGCCACTCTGCCGCCCAATGGTTGAAATAAATCTGGAATTAAAAAGTTAGTTCCATGAATAACAACGCAACTGCAATATTCTTGTATAAATCCACCTCGCTGGAGGGGAGCGCTCCGTTACGCTGGCCCGCGGCAGCCGGCAGCCTGAAGCCGCAGTCTGCAGAACTCCAGCTGGTGCGGCGTCTACAGCCCGGGATCCCTCGTGGAGGACCCGGGTGGAAGAAGAAGCTTACACCGCCGGCCCGCGGCCATCTTCTACCGCGGGTGCGGCATGGACTTACCATCTCCCCTGGAGGGGAGCTTCGACCGCCGGCCCTGCAGACTGCGGTGCTTCCGGCTGCGGCACGGCAGGTACTTTAAAACTTTGACCGCCGGCCTGCGGCCTACACCAGCCTGAAGCCGCGGTCTCTGGTTGGGAAGAGCCGATCCTGGACTCACCTTGACTTTGACTTTGTCCCTTACCATCTGGACGCCCGCAGCAACGGCTGTGGAGGGTGGAGGTCCCGACCACGGGGGGAAATGGAGGAGGACTGGCCAAGCTCTGTGCCTTCCACCACAGTGATGAATGCTGTGGTGGATGTTTGTGTAAATTTTTTATTGTGGTTGTGTTCTTTATTACTGTACCGCTGCTGGCAACCCAAATTCCACTGACCTTCATCCACTTCACCACCAACTTCCATCCGGCACTCCAATACACCTGGACGATTTCCGACACTTCCCTACCATTCCTTGACCTCACCATCTCCATCGCAGGGGACAGACTCCTGACCGACATACATTACAAACCCACTGACTCACATGGCTATCTGGACTACACGTCTTCCCACCCTGCCCCCTGTAAAGACTCCATCCCCTACTCCCAATTCCTCCGCCTACGCCGCATCTGTTCCCAGGGTGAGACATTTCATACCAGGGCATCGGAAATGTCCTCGTTCTTCAGGGAACGGGGATTCCCCTCCGCCACCATAGATGAGGCTCACACCAGGGTCTCATCCATACCCCGTAACACTGCTCTCTCTCCCCATCCCCGCACACGCAACAAGGGCAGAGTCCCTCTGGTTCTCACCTTTCACCCCACCAGCCGGCAAATACAACACATAATCCTCCGCCATTTCCGCCACCTCCAACGTGACCCCACCACTCGCCACATCTTCCCATCTCCCCCCATGTCTGCCTTCCGCAAAGACCGCTCCCTCCGCAACTCCCTCGTCAATTCTTCCCTTCCCTCCCGCACCACACCCTCCCCGGGCACTTTCCGTTGCAACCGCAAGAAATGCAACACCTGTCCCTTCACCTCCCCCCTCGACTCCATTCAAGGTCCCAAGCAGTCGTTCCAGGTGCGACAAAGGTTCACCTGTATCTCCTCCAACCTCATCTACTGCATCCGCTGCTCTAGATGTCAGCTGATTTACATCGGTGAGACCAAGCGTAGGTTGGGCGATCGTTTCGCCGAAATTCCAGCATCCACTGACCTTGGTTGTGTGGCAATTAAATTATATCTATATCTATCTATCTAATGTTCCTTAGGGAGGGAAACCTATTGCCCTCGCACTCACAAGAGAACTCCACGCTCACAATACACGTGGCTCTGAATTAGGCTTCTAATAGACAATAGACAATAAGTGCAGGAGTAGGCCATTCGGCCCTTCGAGGTAGCACCGCCATTCACTGAGATTACGGCTGATCACCCACAATCAGTACTCCGTTCCTGCCTTCTCCCCATATCCCTTGACCCCGATATCTTTAAGAGCTCTATCTAACTCTCTCTTGAAAGCATCCAGAGAAGTGGCCTCCACTGCCCTCTGAGGCAGAGAATTCCACACTCACAACTCTCTGGGTCTAAAGGTTTTCCATTATCTCGCTTACTATATGGCCTATCCCTTATTCTTAAACTGTGGCCACTGGTTCGGAACATTGGGAACACGTTTCCTGCTTCTAAACCCTTAATAATCTTATATGTTTCATTAATATAACCTCTCATCCTCCTAAATTCCAGTGCATACAAGTCCAGTCGCTCCATTCTATCAACATATGACATTCCCGCCATCCCGGGAATTAACCTCGCGAACCTAAGCAGCACTCCCTCAATAGCAAGAATGTCCTTCCTCAAATTTGGAGACCAAAACTGCACACTATACTCCAGGTGTGGTCCCACTAGGGCCTCGCTTGGGCCCTTTGCTCCCAGACTCGTAATACAAGCCTGGCAATAATGCACATATCCCCCACCAAATGAAATATGAAAAACCTGCATGCTACTATCTACTATGAACTATCCCTCGGACTAACCTTGACCGGACTTTGCTGGCTCTACTTTGCTCTAAGCGTTATTCCCTTATCATGTATCTGTACCCTGTAGTTGGATTGGTTGTAATCATGTATTGTTTTTTCTGCCGACCTCGGTACATGTGACAATAAACTAAACTGTGAGCTGTTCCACACCAGAAAATCGATATTTTCGCCTTTCACCCTCTTACTGTGCCTTTCATTTCATTTCTTGTTGAAATTTGTCTTCCCAAATTTCTGTATAGTTAATTGTCACATGCATGGAGGTAGAGTGAAACGCTGTTTTGTTGCATGCTATCCAGTCAGCAGAAAGACTATACATGATTACATGATAGGTGATTACAATCAAGCAGTCAGTCCACAGTGTACAGATACAGGATCAAGGGAATCACTTTTAGTTTAAGATGAAGTTCAGTAAAATCTGATTACAGATAGTCTGATGGTCTCCAATGGTACGTCAGGGCCGTTCTCCAGTGGGTGATGGGATGGTTCAGTTGCCCGATAACAGCCGGGAAGAAACTGTCCCTGAATCTGGAGGTGTGCGTTTGCACACTTCTGTACCTCTTGCCCAATGGGAGAGGGGAGAGGAGGGAGTGTCCGGGGTGAGACTGGTCCTTGATTGTGCTGCTGGCCTTGCCGAGACAGCGTGAGGTGTAGATGGAGGCAGTGGGAGGGAGGTTGGTTTGTGTGATGGACTGTGTCCACAATTCTCTGCGATTTCTTGCAGTCTTGGATGGAGCGGTTTCCAAACCATGCTGCGATGCATCATGATAAAATGCTATCTACTGCACTCCCCCTAATCTTTCCCAGCATCAGCACTTTAAGTAAGTAAGTTTATTGGCCAAGTATTCACATACAAGGAATTTGCCTTGGTGCTCCGCCCACAAGTAACAACATGACATACAGTGACAGTTACAAATGACTCAGAAAACATTAATAATGATAAAACATTAATGATAAAACACCATTGATCAAGCATGTGAACCAACAAAATACCAGATCAAAGGGAGGCTACAGATTCGTGGCTGTTGAGTAGAGTAACTACTCGTGGATAAAAACTGTTTTTATGTCTGGCTGTGGCAGCTGCCTTCCAGAGGGAAGTGATTCAAAGAGTTTGTGGCCAGGGTGAGAGGGGTCCTGAACATGCACTAACCTCCCAATTATAGCACCAAATTCAATTTCGATAATAATCCTTGTACACATCTCCAGCATTCACTGCCTCTCTCTCCTGGTAAACTTGAAATTTCACTGGCCATTTTATTTACACCACTCCTTTAGTTAGCTTCGTTTATTATAGTGACGTGTACCGCGATGCGGTGCGAACTGTTGTTGCATGCTATCCAGTCGGTGAATAGACTATACCCATGTGAGGCTTATAACTGGACCGCACAATAATACAAACAAGTAAGATGCAAGAATGGATTTGCTGTGATTAGTGTGTGTATCGAATTTCAGTGAGACTGAGTTAACTGATTTCCTCTGCTGGCACATTAATTAAATATTAAATAATTTGTTTTGTTGGGGTCAAGGAAAGGGCGTTCATGTCGTGGCCCCGTTTCCACCAATCTTTCCACCAGCACGCACAAGAAGCGACAAGACAGACACCATTGTATGCAGATGCTGACAAGTGTGTCCAGCTCTGGCTGATCAACTTTTAATCGTGTGTTTGGACTCGACAAGAAAAAGATTAGTTTTGTTAATTTATTGTCACGTGTACCAAGGTACAGTGAAAAACATTTTTATCCAGTCAGTGGAAAGACTACACATGATTACAATAAAGCTGGCCACAGACTGCAGATACAGGATGAAGTTGTATAACGTTTAGTGTAAGATATGTTCATACTTGAATGAAAATTAAAAATTGCTGTTGTTGAGAATTTGAAAGGCAGACCCAAAACATTCATTCTGCTTCTTTCCGCAGCGGATGCCAGACCTGCTGTTTCCAACAATTTAAATAAAAATCTCCCAATCATCCATTACTTGCCAGTCCCACCCTTTGTCAGTCGGCACCTGTAGATCAAACTCCCCAACATCCTTCCCTTCGAGAAGGAAGTTCTGAAGAAGGTTCACTCACCTAAAATATCAACCATTTCTCTCTCTGCAAATGTTGCTTTTTTTTCTCCCTTCTGAGTATTTTCTGCACCTCTGCTCATTTGGTTTCGAGCCATGCATTTTCAAGTTTCCTATTAGTTGCAGTTGCTGCCAATTGAATGCTTATTAAGATTGCAGACTTTTTGTGCAACTCCGATTGTGAACAGCTATATTTAATTTGGGAACATTCCAGTTCATCACAGCTGTAAGGTTTGTTGGGCACCTAGAATAATTAAAAAATATATATAATTGCTTATAGGGTGTATTCTATAGGTATAGACCAAATATCTATTAATCAATTCATTCTGGAAAAATCGAAGGTAGATAAAAATGCTGGAGAAACTCAGCGGGTGAGGCAGCATCTATGGAGCGAAGGAATAGGTGACGTTTCGGGTCGAGACCCTTCTTCAGCTGTGATGTTTAATAATAGTAATAATAATGGATGGGATTTATATAGCGCCTTTCTAATACTCAAGGCGCTTTACATCGCATTATTCATTCACTCCTCAGTCACACTCGGTGGTGGTAAGCTACTTCTGTAGCCACAGCTGCCCTGGGGCAGACTGACGGAAGCGTGGCTGCCATTCTGCGCCTACGGCCCCTCCGACCACCACCAATCACTCACACACATTCACACACAGGCAAAGGTGGGTGAAGTGTCTTGCCCAAGGACACAACGACAGTATGCACTCCAAGCGGGATTCGAACCGGCCACCTTCCGGTCGCCAACCGAACACTTAGCCCATTGTGCCATCTGTCGTCCCACGTTTAGCGGGCATTTAACATTACCGGTCAGTTTTCCTTGGTTCTGAAAACTTGTGCTTACTTTTTTTCCCCAATGAGCCTATGAAAATGCCCAGTCAACAAAGGAGATTAACTAGAACTGCCTACGACTACCTACAACGACATGGCAACCCCACTACCACTGCGCCTACGACTATAAAAGTATTGATTTTCCCCATTGCGACCAATTTTCAACATTTGCTGCGACCATACTGAGGCCGCGACTAGTTCCCAGAATGCGGGAACTCCTCACGTCCATGAAGGAGACTCACCCGAGACCACCAGCGAACATATGGTGACCATGAGGCGAGCGCAGTCTCCTGCACTTGCCTAAATGGGACTGGCCTAAAGATAGCAGAGTCAGGGGATATGGGGAGAAGGCAGGAACAAGGTACTGATTGGGGATGATCAGCTATGATCACATCGAATGGTCTACTCCTGCACCTATTGTCTTCATATCTTCCCATTGCAATGTTGGAGACTAGCTGCAGGTAGCAAAGATTACTTATCAATTTAATGGACTGTCTTTGGTTGCACTCAGGACGTCTGGTAAGGTGTGTAAAGGTGTGCGCTTTACATGCAACAGACAATTGTTTCTTTACTACCACACCATAAAGTTCAGAAATGTTGATGTGCTTTTCATATGATACATCTGGGCGGCACGGTGGCGCTGCGCCCGAGACCCAGGTTCGATCCTGACGGCAGGTGCTGTCGGTACGGAGTTTGTACGTTCTCCCCGTGACCGCGTGGGTTTTCTTTGGATGCTCCGGTTTCCTCCCACATTCCAAAGACGTGCAGGTTTGTAGGTTAATTGGCTTAGGTAAAATTGTCCCTAGTGTGTAGGATAGTGTTAGCGTATGGGGAAATCATGGAAAAATGGGCAGTGATAATTAACCAGATATTGCACAAGGTTCTGGAACATCCAAAGGATATTGAATAATCTTAAACCAATTGACCTAGTTTTTATATTTCTAGAACACTAGATTTCTTCACTTCTTGTGAAAAAGACTCCAATGTGAAAAAAACCCAACAGGTAATATAGGGTCTGGGACAAAATTAAATAGGATATTTAAGAAATGATATTTAAGTATATTAAGTATTATTTCAACGAGTTTAAACTTTGAATAACATGGATGTAAATTGTTTGACTGAGCCCCGAAGCTCAATTATGAAACTTTGTATGCTTACCAGGTTCAGGGACAGTTTCTTCCCAGCTGTTATCAGGCAACTAAACCACCCTATCAATGACTAGAAAGCAGTCCTGAGCTACTATCAACCTCATTGGAGACCTTTGGACTATCTTTAAACCTGACTAAATCACTAAACATAATTCCCTTTATCATGTATCTGTACAATGTGGACGGCTCGATTGTAATCATGTATAGTCATTCCGTTAACTGGCTAGCATGCAACAAAAAGCTTTTCACTGGACTTTGGTACCCGTGACAATAAACTAAACTAAATTAAACCTTCCTTAAGTTAAATGTCAGAACCGGCAAAATGCCCGATTTTTATCTGCACATAAATCTTAGTATTAAGTGTTAAAGTAGTGATGTGTACCCAAGTCAAATTTTCCAAGACCTCTCAAAGTAGCTTTTAGTCCATTTGACACCAACTCAGCTATTTATTTATCCACAAGTCTTTAAATTAAATGCCTTCCACCTACCAGATGCTTTTTTGAAAGGGGTTTATGGTGCCAGGAATGTCATAAGATTAGTATCTATTTGCACTCCAGTCTGCATAACTTCAACAACTGAACTTTTCATTCTCCCAAATGCTTCTATCTGCAGAAATCAAAATAAGGCAGTTTGATACACAGCAGGGTGGTAAATGGGTTTAAATTAAACAGGTCAAAGCAATATGTAGAGTAGGGAAAAAAATCTTAATATAAAAGTAGATCTTTAACAAATATAAATGGGAGTGGTTACTCAAAATGAATCCCATCACTGTAATGATCCAATCTTCAAAGAAATGCTGAATATATTCAGATTTATAATGTCTAAATTAAAAATAGAGTTACACTCAACACTTACAAATGAAAAAGCACTGAAATGCAAACATCTGTTCCCAACTTTTGAGGGAAAATAAAAATCAGTTTTCGTACAACTGAGGGGAAATTTGGACATTCATCGCAAAAAACATCTTCATTTTCCAATTGGCAGCAAAATACAAACTGTTCTGTCTTGAAGATTTTAGAAGCGGTGTTCAGATCCACAGGCAAAGTATCAACACTTCATATGGTGATATACCCTCACAAAATCTGTGGAATTCTCTGCCTCAGAGGGCGGTGGAGGCAGGTTCTCTGGATGATTTCAAGAGAGAGCTAGATAGTGCTCTTAAAGATAGCGGAGTCAGGGGATATGGGGAGGAGGCAGGAACGGGGTACTGATTGGGGATGATCAGCCATGATCACATTGAATGGCAGTGCTGGCTCGAAGGGCCGAATGGCCTACTCCTGCACCTATTGTCTAAAATCATTGACTTCCATGACAAGCCAGTGCAGAAACCAGTTGTTTAGGATTTCTTGTAACAGACAGAAAACATTAAATTCTAATGTACACACGAACACTTTCCCAAGAGTGCTGCAGCCTTGTTGCACACTGAATCACTCCAGTCTGTGTATAAAACCGTTTGTCCAGTCTGAATTACCAGTTGGCCATTTTACGTCACTATCTAAAAGAGAGATGCAAAAGATAAAAGGTCGACGAAAATGCTGGAGAAACTCAGCGGGTGAGGCAGCATCTATGGAGCGAAGGAAATAGGCGACGTTTCGGGTCGAGACCCTTCTTCAGACAAAAGATAAAGTTTGTTTTGTCCACTTCTCAGGAAGAGGAGGACTCTAGTACTTGAAAGCTTAAAAGCTTGCATAATTATTTAGTTATTGCAAACAAAAATACTGTGGGGTGTTAAATAAATTCAAAACTCTTTTATTCACATCACCCAGTAAAATAATCTGCTCAATTTTCTTTAGTAATTACTGTGGAAACATTTATTTAGTGTTTACTATGGAAACGTGCAATGTGACTCGTTAAGCTGATGATTTTACTGATATACTTTGTCCACTCTCAATATCATTGCATCTCAACCTCCACCACTCTTAATTCCACACTGGTTTTTCTTAGCTGCACAGAATCAAATCCTTTTGCGTACATGTATAGCAACTGCTGATGATTGTAAATAACTAGCACTACACTAAAAATACTAAACTGTACACAGGTGTTTCACTTACAACAACATTCGGTTTGGAGGAGTTTTCTTAAAGCTGGAAGCTCCAAAGGTTCCAAAATAGCAACACGTCAGGATTCTTGTCGCAGGGACCTTCGTTTTGTCCAAATGGCCCCAAGAAGAAAGTCTCTTGCAAAGCTCCTGGATCTTTCCCAGCTTCTGCAAGTCCACGTTTTTTTTTTGGCAAAAGATGCAGAATCACCTGTGCTGTTAAGTTTCAAAATGTTTCAGAAGCTCTCAGCATCAATTTTAAATTATCTACAATTCATCAATTTATTTGTTTTCGGAGAAACCCAAATCAGCCCTTGTTACAAGAGAATACAGTGGTATTTTATTAGGAGGTAAAAGTGTTATTGTCTGTCTGAACCAGCCGATAACTGGTCGATGGCAGCACTACACAGTATCTGAGTCATTCCCATAACCAGTAACACTTCAGTTTTAAAACAAACTACTAATCTGTCAAAGTGAAAATAGACCTGGTATTATTTGTATTTCGATAAACGGCAAGATTATGGTCACATCCATGCAATCAAAAACTCCTGACATTTCACGAAATCCACAAAAAATAGTGAATTGATAAAAAACCACTAGCTTAGCAAGTCAAAATACAATCCCAAGTAGTGAAATTCTCAGACTGTGGTATCCGAACTATAGTATATTACCAAAGGTAGACAAAATGCTGGAGTAACTCAGCAGGTCAAGCAGCATCTCTGAGGAGAATGGGTGACGTTTCGGGTCGAGACCTTTCTTCAGACTGATGTCAGGGGAGGGGGTGGGACAAAGATAGAATGTAGTAGGAGACAGTAAGACTAGTGGGAGAACTGGGAAGGGGGATGGGGATACAGAGGGAAAGCAAGGGCTGTCTGAAGTTAGAGAATGTTCATACCACTGGGGTGTAAACTACCCATGCGAAATATGAAGTGCCGTCCCTCCAATTTGCGCTGGGCCTCACTCTGACAATGGAGGAGGCCCGGGACAGAAAGGTCAGATTGGGATTGGGAGGGGGAGTTGAAGTGCTGAGCCACTGGGAGATCAGGTAGGTTAAGACGGACTGAGCGGAGTTAGTCAGCGAAACGATCGCCGAGCCTGCGCTTGGTCTCGCCGATGTAGAGAAGTTGACACGATAGCGGATACAGTAGATGAAGTTGAAGGAGGTGCAAGTGAACCTCTGCCGTATTACCAACATGTTCATGCTCACCACTTATCCTACATGGCATTTAACAAATGATATTGCAAACACCTGTTAAAATTAATAAGGGTGTCAGAATTCATCAAAGTATTTATCCCAAAGCATTTTTCACCTTTAAAAATCAGGTTTAGTACATCATCCTCGTCCAATGTCGGGCGAAGCCAATTCGAAGCATAAATGTAATTGGTCCGCAAATAAAGAGTTTTTCCCCCCATTTAATCAAGTTCTTGTGGTGATCAAAGCGGGTTTGTAACAATGGATCTCAAACCAATTTTGGAAAATTTATTTTTTAAATGCAAAATGATTTTATCCTTTCTGGATACAGTGTAAAGTTTGAAAAAAAATGTTACTTTCTCCCTTTTACATACAAACCAGGAGATAAACGTAGTGTGCACATTAAAAGTACCACGGACAGGAAACACAGAACCAAAATTCACAATTCCTGGCTGAAAAGAGGTAAATGCAAAAAACAAAAAAATCAAACCCAAGTCTGGCTATGGAAACAGATTTAATTATTTGCTCACAGAATTACTTTGGGACCGAATTTCTGGGGAAAAAAATTGCAGCGAAGAGTATTGATTCATTCAAATGCAATAAGAATAAGTGTGATATATTTAGGCGGGACAGTATCTTTGGTTCTCAATTTCTCCATCCTTGGAGGCTTGTCCCCATCTCCTGTGGCTCTGTTGCACAAATCGATTGCTAGGAGACAGCTTGCATATAACCGTAAGGATATGTAGAAAACAAACTAGATATATGTTCTTGTATAGCAACTCTATTCAAAGCGTGCGAGTTAGAATAGAGCAGTTTGAAATTGTCTGAGCTGTCTATTTTTATATAAAATGTACAGCTAATACTCTTAATCTTTAAATCTATTGCCTCATGCGGCGTGCAAATAAACTTTAACATTTTTACTGTGCTCCCTCACCAAACGAGTTCACAAATATTTTTTAACTCACATCATACTTTATACTGATGTTATGATATATAATTTATTCCAAATTGAATCATAAAATGAATCTGTAGTAAATCATTGCAACAATGTTGGTGTTTAAAATAAAAAACACAACAGATTATTGGATCAGAAGGGATAGTGGATAAGGAGGCAAGATTGGCAAATGCTGCTGAAATAATAATGAAGTTAAATTTGAATACTGGTGCTTCCAAAAAATTACAAAAATATAATTATGAAATTCATATTAATTTCAGCATGGATTCTTTTTTTCAAATATTCATATGAAAAAAAACAATGAACAATTCTTAAAATATCCCAAGGGACATCGAGCTTGTTGTTTATAACCATCGACTGTCATATCCAAGTAAAATGGATACCATAATATAAATTGGACATCATAAAGGGGAGATATCCATTAGTGCTAACGAAATCAAACATGAAAAAAACTTTTTTCTTTTTGAGTAGAAACAGCACATTTATCATATAGGAATCTCAACCCGTCCTTCACATGGGCCACTGGTACAAGTTAAATTTACAGACTGCCAAATTATTTTAGAGTTTAGAATATTACTATACTCCAGGTAAAGTTCGAAAGCATATTCATCAATAGATAAGGCAGCAATATGTGGCTCTTCATAACTACTCTTACCAAGATGCAACCATTTTCTAACCCAAACTCTATTGTTAGAAACACCTGATCAAAACCCTACGAGTGCAGATGACTTCAGTCTATTGGATGGTACAATATTGTATTCACCCAAATACAATAGCTATCTTAAAAACTTTAAAAGTCTAGACAAAAAAAATCTGGCTTACTATTACGATATACTAGAGTAGATTGTGTTTTTTTAAGTTAAAAAAAAAAATTTGGTGTGGGGGGGGGAGATATAATATAAACCACTTGCTGATATATTAAAATTTCACTTTGCACATCATAGGACATGATCCTTATTTTTTTTTTTAATTGACTGGAAATGTGGAATGCAACTGGGGTATAGGAGAAGACTATCCATATTTTTCAACCTATTACAGAACAGAAAGCACAAACACCCAAAATATTCTAGGATACAAATCTTGAAATAAAACTATAATGGGTTTTTTTTAAACAGACCTCAGCACAGGCCAAGAATTCTAAGCTACTCTCAAAGTTATAAGTGTACTATACTAATGACCCATTTAAAAAAAAATCTTCTTTCGTACCTATATAAATCTTTTTTTTTTTTTTAAAGCAGCCTTCAAAATAATTGAGCAAAGAAACCATTTTACATCAGCAGACATTTAATGTTCTGTAGCGAAAATAAAAACAAAAGAAATTGAAAGCCCACTTGAATTGAATGTCAACATTAAGAATTGGCTGTACAAGTTTTTCTTTCTGTAACTTACAAAGATATGGCTGCTTTGACAAAATGCTGATAAAGACAAACAAATGCGCAGTTTTTTCAGGATTCGATCACATTCATTTTTAAATGTTTCAATCTGCAAAAAAAAAACAAACAATTCAGTTCACAAGATCAGACCTGATGACTAAGTGATTGTTGGTGGTGCATAGCCGTTTCTCCCCCCCCCCCTCCCCCCCTTTCAATATTAAACACCTAAGTGTTTACGGTAAAAGTAGCAATGAGAACCGTGTAGTAGTGTTACAGGATTATCGCAACCCACACCATCACTCATTTACTTGAGCAACTTGACCATAATATTTTAAATCCAATCATCAGCTGCACTGGAGGATTTCCTTTTTGTGAACCGGCTAGATTTGAACTGCAGAACACCGAGCCCTTTTAGATCCCAGTAGTTTAAAAACAAGTATTGGCTGAAACTAACCGTATTTTTTATTTTTTATTTTTTTAAATTGAACATACAATAATTTTCCTTGCAAATTTACACATCTCAAATGAGACTGTAGCAGCTGACTGGGGGTTACATGTTATCATTTGATCTTTAGTTATGCTGGAAAAATGCCATGCGGTTCACATTCTCAATTTAAATGGATGGTTCGGTTCAAGAAGAGTATTCAAATCACGAGATAACTGGCTACAAATGACTAAAATATTTGAGATGAATTTTAGAAAATTCCTTGGGTAATATACTGAGGTACGGAGGGCAATCAGTCAGCATCGCTGCTCGTGACAGATGCCGATCCTTAAGATGCCACAGACACTTTCATTTGGTCTGTTATCACATTTCATTGAGGCCATGTCCAAAAACTACACCTGCTTTTAGTGAAGCTACATTTATAATTTGTTGTTCATTTCGCTATTTGTATTTACAGCATTTAAATTTTACAAGGTTGAGATAGTTAAGCTAATGTTATATATCTACAGGAGCCTTTGATCTTGTTGTTTGTTATCAGACATTTCAAACAAGGGAATCCACAGGAATGATTTATTCGATGGGCAATGCAACAAGAGAACGAGGAAAATTATACCATTTTGCTGACAACATGAATGAATGTCATGTTTTATAAAATAAACAAGTTTAATCCATTTTGTCCTTTTTTTTGTACCCAATTGGATGCTATAATTGGGAAGTTGTGTTAACTTCCTGGAAAGGCCGAGATCAAACAAGCAGAGAGGTTTGCCTGAACATAAGCAGGGTGTTCCTGCTGTTGTTAAAATATTTTTGTAGCTTGGTACGACTTTTCATTTGAAATTGTCATTGAACAGTCAAAGTAATTTGCCAAAAACACGGGCAGTTTCTACCGACTGCAGATTCTAATTTTGAAAAGATCAAAGCAACTCCTATAAAATAGCAAGCCAAATTTAAAATTTGATTTTGTCACGAACTGCAGGATACAAAAAGGGACACAGCCTTTTAAAAACAGCGCACACACACACACACACGTCCCGTGTCTAAACCTTGTGAACCAAGCTGTCAGTGAAGTTGTATTCTAAGTCTACTTATATAAAAAATATCCCCTTGTATTGTTCAGTCATCCCCAGAATTAACTTCCTCCTCTTCCTCCTCCTCATCTTCTTCCTCTTCCTCCTCCTCATCATCTTCTGGCTCTTCTTCCTCGTTTGTTTCTGGTGGAGGGCTCTTCTCCTTCTTTGATTCTTTAGCAGGACTTTCAGGTGGTTGCCCCTTAGAAGGTGGTGATGCCTTTGTGGCAGCAACCCGTCCTTTTCCTTTGCCTTTTACCGGACTGGGGGTTGCAGGGGTGACTTAGAAATAATTTAAAAAGAGGCACAATTCAGTCATTAAGCACGTTCGCTAATGCAACACAAATCATTTATATTCAAAATAATTCAATACACACTTAAGATTGACAGATTATTGGTACAAGAATAACTTTGATACAACAAGGGGCAGTATAGTGGCGCAGTGGTAGAGCTGCTGTCTTACAGTGCTGGGGACAGGTTTGATCCGACTACGGGTGCTGTCTGCATGGAGTTTGTACTTTCTCCCTGTGACTCACCGAGTGCTCCGGTTTCTTCCCACACTCCAAAGATGGACAGGTTTGTAGGTTATTGGCTTTGGTAAAACTTGTAAATTGACGGTAGTGTGCGACAATAGACAATAGGTGCAGGAGTAGGCCATTCAGCCAGCACCGCCATTCAATGTGATCAATGCTGATCATTCCCAATCAGTACCCCGTTCCTGCCTTCTCCCCATATCCCCTGACTCCGCTATCTTTAAGAGCCCTATCTAGCTCTCTCTTGAAAGCATCCAGAGAACCGGCCTCCACTGCCCTCTGAGGCAGAGAATTCCAGACTCACAACTCTGTGAGAAAAAGTGTTTCCTCGTCTCCGTTCTAAATGGCTTACCACTTATTCTTAAACTGTGGCCCCTGGTTCTGGACTCCCCCAACATCGGGAACATGTTTCCTGCTTCTAGTGTGTCCAAACCCTTAATAATCTTATATGTTTCAATGAGATCCCCTCTCATTAACACTAATTTATTTCACTAAATAAGGCACCATTGACAAAGGGTGTTTTAGGTCCCTGTGTGTTTATGGAAAAGACTGCCAACCTTTAATAATCTTATATGTTTCAATAAGATCCTCTCTCATCCTTCTAAACTCCAGAGTATACAAGCCCAACCGCTCCATTCTCTAAGCATACGACAGTCCAGTCATCCTGGGAATTAACCTTGTAAACCCACGCTGCACTCCCTCAATAGCAACAGGGAGTGCAGCGTAGTGTAACAGGGATTGCTGCTCAACACCGACTCGGTGGACCAAAAGGCCTGCTTCCGCACTGCATCTTTAAACTAAAACAATTAAATGCTCAGCTAACTGGTAGCAAAAAACCCCCAAACTTGTTGCCCTTTACTGTAGTGCAAATATTGTTCCATAATTCATCACTCGCGTTATAGCCAATTCTATGTTGTGAAACCGTTACACTAATCCTGCTCATTTCCTTCAACTCTCAGCCAAGGTGGAAAAAATAAAACTCCCCACTCTTTCAGAAAGTTGTTTGTCAATCAAGGAGTAGTTAAATCATGAGAACTTTTCAAAATGCTGAGGCTAAAATAACAATGAAAAAGGCCCGTCATTTTTCTCGGTCGCAGATACAGTTGAGATACAATCATCCTTTGACTTTTGCTCAGGCCCCAAGACATACCAACACACTTATAAGGAATGAAAACTTAAGTTAACCTCCACATCTTATGAACCCAACTTCACAAACCAAGTATCTAGCCTTCTCCTTTGGACCCACTGATTCTGAACTACCCGATCATATGTCTGTCTTTACTTCAGTTTAAGGAAACACGAGACAACCTTTTCATTTAGCTTTTCCGTGATCAGCTTACCTGTAGCGCTGAGTCTCGGCTTAGGTGTCTTCTTTTCCCTTTTCTCAGGTACCGTTTTAGTTTTCCTTCCTTTTTTGCTTTTCTTCAAAGAACTCTCATAGTCGCTGTCATCATCCTCCTCCACATAGAAGTCGGCATCGCTTCCAGAATCCCCTTCTGCAATAACATTGTACAACTGTGAATTTCAGCCATACAATCATTTATTTTAATTTTGATCTGATCAAGCACTATTAAGAATTTTTTGGATCTGTATTGTTTTTTGGGAATTAATAACCATTTGGGGCTCCTTGACGACGCTAACACAAATGATGCACACCACATTACATGGTGGCAAAACAGTGACAGTTCTGGTCAAGAAATAGTCTACAAATTCAAAGGCCACCAGGATAAGCCACAAAACTGACTGACCTACTCAGCAACATGAAGGAGGCCATACATGACCATTTTCAACATTCAGCAATAAAACTATATCAATTTTAAAGGATTAGCTATGATCCTTTGTCCTTTACTCATCCAATACACAGTAGCCAAAATGAAATTACTCTACATGTATTCTAGTGACACGCACCAAGTTTTAAACAAAACTCATCTAACCTCAGCTCACCATGTGAAAGCTTATTTAACAACTGATACGAATACCATATGGTCGTAGAAAAACAATTAAAATTACTAGGTATTTAAGACCTGTGTACTTTGTGCATTGTATGCAAAACAAAGACTTTCACTGTACCTAGGTACATGCGACAATGAAGTATCATTGAATAACTCTTAATTCAAACCTCAGTTAATAGACAACAGGTGCAGGAGGAGGTCATTTGGCCCTTCGATCATGGCTGATCATCCCCAACCAGTACCCCGTTCCTGCCATCTCCCCAGATCACTTGACTCCGCTATCTTCAAGAGCTCTATCTAACTCTCTCTTGAAAGCATCCAGAGAACCGGCCTCCACCGCCCTCTGAGGCAGAGAATTCCACAGACTCACAACTCTCTGTGAGAAAAAGTGTTTCCTCATCTCTGTTCTAAATGGCTTAATCCTTATTCTTAAACTGTGGCCCCCTGGTTCTGGACTCCCCCAACATCGGGAACATGTTTCCTGCCTCTAGCGTGTCCAAACCCTTAATAATCTTATGTTTCAATAAGATATCCTCTCATCCTTCTAAATTCCAGAGTATACAAGCCCAGCCGCTCCATTCTATCAACATATGACAGTCCCGCCATCCCGGGAATTAACCTTGTGAACCTACACTGCACTCCCTCAATAGCAATTAAGTAGATGTTACATCTTTTTAATTAAACCAGCAAATGAACTTAGTACATCTGATGTACAGCAAGCAGCCGCCCAAATTCAATTGACTCACGCAGACCGCAAAAACTGGATGATAAGTATCACAAGCCATTAAGGAACAGGTATCAACAGAAAGTAATGCATTCTACTTCCACCCATCAGGTAATTTAAAAACTGCGGCACTGAAGTTTACAAATCTCAAATTGTGGAGTACAGAGGCAAATAAATAAATTTTGGGTCTATGTCCCAAACATTATAGAGGGCACTGTATATGCTTCAATCAGGACTAAAACCACAATATTTTATTATTCTTAACATAATTTTAGGCTGCACAAATTAAATCACTCACTTTCCTGAACAGCCTCTTCATCATCTTCATGTTCCTCTTCGCTTCCACCATCATCCAACAGGATTTCTCTCTGTTTGCTTGCAGCTTTGGACGCAGCTTGCCTTTTCTGACGACCATCTTTCTGGCCTTTTTCATCTTCACTCTCATCGTCGCCTGCTGAAAGATGCAAGTAGGCAGGATTAAAATTTAGGATCACAAATTCATGCCACTGGAAGACGTGACAAATACCAGCAACAAACGCTTGCACCTTTATGAAGTTGTGATGTTGACATCAAGACCATAAAAGATGGTGCAAGGCATAGAAAATGTATACCAATTCAAGGGCCTCGACGCAAAACGTCACCCATTCCTTCTCTCCAGAGATGCTGCCTGTTACTCCAGCTTTTTGTGTCTATCTCCGGTTTAAACCAGCATCTGCAGTTCCTTCTTACACAATTGGAATTGATACTGCGTCAACTTAGAGGTCTACAGTAATAGGATTTTTCATACGAAGTTAGACAGGCGTACAGTCATGCAGCATGAAAATAGGCCCTTCGGCCCAGCCTGCACACGCCGACCAATATGCCCCATCTACACTCATTCTACCTGCCTGCTTTAGGGCCATATCCCTCTGAATCTACCCTATCCACTGACCCGTCTAAATGTTTCTTACAAACAGGTTTGCAGTGATGTAGACATGTTCATTTTATGTAAGATAAAATGAACACCTTACATTTCTCCAAATGCTAACATTGGAATGCCACTATCCTTACCAATGTTCTTCCAAGATACCAAACTTTGCAGGAAATAAATGGCAGCATTGCACATCACCTTAATTATCATTCTTTAGGAGAAAAGGTCCTCATTGGTGCTTCACAGCCAAGGCAAATTATTTCCTCTGGCACACTGGTTGGGATGTGGCTTGTTATTGGGAAAGTCAAGCATCCAGTTGAAAAGAGATGCGCAGAGACCCAGTTTGCCGAGCTTGGTAACAACTTTGGAAAGGATGATGGCGTTATATGCCAAGATGTAGTTCATTTTCCAGGTGTTTGTAAAAACTCCACCCAGTTGGTCCGTGTTTGTTGAGAGAACACGACCAGGTACACCATCAGATCCAGGCGCACTTAGGGTTCATCCTCACAAAGAATCTTCTCCGTTGGCCTCGGCGTCTGAGATTACAATGCCTATGGGGTACCGAGAGGGCACATCAGTGATCTCCCTTCCGAAGTTTGAGTAGAACGCATTGAGCTCATCTGGGAGTGACGTCTCGCTGACGCTAGATCTGCCACTTGATTCATCTTTTAGGAAGTAAATGGGTGCAAGCCCTGTCACAGTTGCTGAATGCCCGTCTCACTCTCCAATTTAGAGCAAGTCCCTTTCAGCCTTTTTGATGGCCTCGGAGGTCATACTTAAGACTTCCTGTTTGAAACTGTGTTGCCAGGTTCGAAGGGCCGAGATCTAGTTCTCATTTGCAGGCCTCTTGTGGGTCATTTGCAGGTCTGATAGTGCATATAATTTCTGTTTTACTGCAAGAGTTATAATCATATCCAGTATTCCTTACTCCATGGGAGCACCAAGCACCAGTATCCTCCTCATCTAAAAGCATACCTTCAGCTGATTTCCTGGGTTTTTTGGGTGTCCTTTTCTCTTTCTTATCTGCTTTAACCCTTTTTCCTTTTTTGCCCTTTTTCTTTGAAGCTTCATAATCACTGTCGCCGTGATCCCGATCTTCTTCACTCCCCATGTCCTCATCTGAAAGCAAATTGAAGAAAATTCTTACAAAGGCAAACTGGACCAATTACTATTTTGACAAATACACCAGGTAATTTAGTGACAAAACCTAGAGAATGTCTCAGCTGCATTGACAAATGAAACACAAATCAATGGTATTCACAATTTCTCTGAGAAGATGAAAAGAACTAAGATTAAGAGACTTCATTCAGCCCTGTTGTATATAACTCCTCTCTCGAAACTAAGGTTAAAAAAGCCATGAACAGCAAGCCCTGTGACTAATTCGGCTGTAATCAATAATCTTGACCAAGTATCCAACATCTGTATCATTCTATCTCTACTACCCCAGGCCCACATCCACTTTGGCCTCTTCCCCATCTTGCAGTCCTGGAATCACAAAGGGAGAGAAAATTAAATCTTGCAACTCTGCACCATATATTAGTGTCCCAAACTACCCACTTCAGAACGCACGTTAAATCGCTCTAGAGTGCATAGGATGCATAAGCGTAAGAAGCATGCGTGGTAAAACAAAAGCAGGACATGCATGCACAATCACCTAGGAAATTTAAGTAGTGCATACGCCTGCAAAAAGGCGAAAAATTAGACTGAAAAAGTGTGACTGCGGTCATAGGAAGCTTTTTCTGTTGGTCCTAGTGTGGCCTTTTAATATTTAAAATTCCCTTGTTCTTGCAAGCGAAAGGGTAAACACATATGACATTCCCTTTCTACAGAGTACACAACTTGGAATTACATTTAGGTACAAGAACTTTGGCTAAAACAGAGCTGAATTCAACAGTGCTACTATTGGAAAGTATAAACTCAGGATTTTGGGGAGGGGGGGTCATGTTTGCAGCTAAAAGCCTCCCCTACCCTCCAAAGATTTAAATTTAATGAGTATCATTGACCACAACTGCTAAATTTTGAAAATCAGGAAGGACGAAATAGGACATCATAGCAAGGCAGGAACGTAATTGTCAGGCACTTTTTCTCCTCCTCCATTTTATAACCTCTCACAAAAAGACGTAGATACTTTATACCTTGAAACGATATTGACTAGACTAATTCGTAACTAAAAATTATCAATAGCCAACTGAAAACAATCACCAACTAATTTCAAATTATCACACCGTTCTAAGCTGCAGGTGTAGCAACTGTCTACAGTTAGAGAAGCATCGGATCACAATTGACGAGGCAGGGCTACTGCTTCAAACAGGGCTATGCACTAAGGAAAGCAAAACATTTTCTGTGGGGTTACACACTGTAGCTCTGAAAAGGGCCAGGGTCTATGAGCAAGGCAGATAGAGGGATCCAAGGGAAGCAGTAGCTTTGGTAAATATTGTAGAATGAGACAGGGAAACAATGAACTGGCAGAGATATGAACAAATATTTTGTACAGCATCACTGTAAAAGCATCATAGTAATAACAATATCGGCAGAGAAGGAAAATGTTCAAAAGGTAGTTACTGGAGAAGTATTGGACAAATCAATTGAATTAATGTACAAGCCATGTAAATCTGGTGGCCTTTTCTATCATTGTCTAAATCGAAAAGCTGCAAAGATAGCGGATGTATTGATTACAAACTAGAAAAAGATTCTTGAGAAGTCCCAATAGTTTTGGAAAATTGCAGAAGTTACTCTCCGATTCAATAATCGAAGGCAAGCAGGAAAACAGGCCATCAGTGAGGAAAAGCTGGAATGCACTGTTGGGGAAATGCTGAAGAACATTTAATCATGACACAAGCAGATTTTATTGGCCTGATGAATGGGAAATCACTTTTTTATAAAATGATTAGCAGTCTTTAGGAATGGATAAAGGAGAACCAATGTATTTACATTTCCAAAAGTAATTCAATAGAGTAGCACATAAAGATTGCTGCACTGGTTGAGAGCTTATGACATTGGGGGAAATACATTAACATGGATAGTGGATTGATGAAAGGTAATTGTACTGAAACACAAACTAACAGAAAACAGCTGCTATAAATGTTAGCTTTCCGGTTGACAAGCTGTAACAACGGCATTGCCACAGGAATCAATGCTGAGCTGCAACTATTTACAATCTATATTTAAGGACTTGGATGACGAGACCAAGTGTATTTTGCTGATAATACACGGATAAATGAGAAAGCAAGTTGTGAGCACAAATTTTTAAAAGGATATAGACAGGTTAAGCGGGCAAAATTTTGGGAGAGGAGTATCATGTCCAGAAATGTGAAGTTATCCATTTTGATAACAAAATAGAAAAGCAGAATATCGTTTAGAGATAGAAACCTATTACACTTAATTTGGATGTACTTGTACATATAAACAATATTGACATAAAGAAAGAACAGGTTAACACTGAGACAAATGGAAAGGTGGTCTCTGGGTCAAAGTAGGGCAGTCTTCCTACAGTCTCTGACTAGACTGCACACAGATAACTGTTTACACTTCGAAGGTTCATTGGGAAAAGATTGCATAAGCCGGAGCTTGTAAGGATGAAAAGGTAATCATACTGAAACACAAAACTCTGAGGCAGCCTGTCAAGGTATATGATGGGAGGATATTTCCTTAGTAGAGAAACAAAGAACAAGGGGGCATACATTTAGAAACCTCAAAGCGGGCAAAAGGAACAAGTTTGGAACGTGATGGAATACTTTCCACTTGCCTGGAGAAATGCTGATACAATAATAATAATAATAATAATAATAAGTCACCTCCGCCCGAACCTCCAGACTCAGAAACAGCTTTATTCCCAGAGCTATAGCGGCTCTGAACCGGCCCTGCTGAGTGCCCCCCATCCCACCTGGACTGTCTCCCTCGGATGGTCACGTCGCAGTTTATTTATTTAATTTTCTTTTTCTTTTTACATCGGTTGGAAGCTGCATACTAAATCTCATTGCACTGATGTTACAAGATATTATTCGTTACAAGATATTATTATTATATGTTCACACCATCCAGAATAGAGGAATAGATAGGGTAAATCAATTTTCTATTTCCCAGAGTAGGGGAATCAAGAACTATAGGTTTAAAATGAGGGGATAAAGATTTAATAAGAAGCTGAAGGGCACCGTTTTTTAATAAATACAAAGGATGGTGGGTATTTGGAACGAGCTGCCAGAGGAGGTCGCTGAGGCAGGTACCATCACAACGTTTAAAACACATTTGTACATGTATATGGATAGGATAAGTTTAGAGGAATATGGGCCAAACGCTGTCAGGTGGGACTAGTGTAGGTGGGGCATGTTGGTCGGTCTGGGCGCATTGGGTCGAAGGGCCTGTTTCCATACTATATGACTCTAATAAGGCAGCTTGTTTGCTTATCACTCCACCATTTGTCTATAGAATGTATCATCTACATATAACATGCTCTGCAGTTACTCGCCAAGGCTCCACATCAGCAGCTCTCGCGTCGCGTAATGAAATTAAAGAACTAGTACAATATATTGCTAGGGACCAAGGTACCCCAAAGATGTTAAATATAAGTGCAGCAAGTGACTACACGTTTTAGGTGAACCTGAATTTCAAGCACAGCGAGCCATGTCATTTCAGATCTCTCTAACTACAAATCAGCTTGTTCTTTGTTGCAAAATGTTTATTCTGATTTTTAAAAGTTTGTTTCCTATGCAAGTCAGGAAACTGAAAAATGTGCCATATGTAAAAGCCCCACATATAATTTTTTGCCCACAGTTATTTACTTAAAAAGGATTAGCTTGGAATGACACATTGCCTTAGCTCAATTAGCTGCCAAGATATTGGTGTATTCAAAAATGTATTCTCTCTCCAAAAGACCCATCTCTAGGAATTTATGTCAATCATAAAAAGGTGGCACATTTACCGCCAGGAATAATCCAAACCTACAAATGCAGAGCAATGAGACAGACACCTACACTTACATTAGGTTGCTTCCTTCGGTCTGACTTTTAACCTGTACCATACAGTTTAATGTAAACCCACCAGGTGAATGGGATGTCTCCTTCTTGGACAATGCAATGGCAGCCTTCAGGTCCTTCTCATAAAGCTTGTCGTCTGATTCCTCACTGCCAAATAAATAAGAACACGTGCCAATCCAAAAACTTATACTACATAAATATAATGTGCCATAACTTATTCTAACTTTGACAATGATGCATCACATCAGAGAAACAAGTTTCAGTTCTGGTAATGAAGCTGTGCTGAATGGGGTTTTAAACTGTCAAAGTCTAATTGCTGCTTGCTCATTAAATTAGTCTGTATAACCTGGGTGGTCTCTTTTGTAGGCAAGGGTTCACTAACAACAAATCAGCCAAGAAACCATTTCAGGATTCAAGAGACTGCTGAATCGTGTGCAAAAAAACAAAGCACTAGTGAAGCATTAGATGCACAGAGTCTCTTGCCCAGAGTAGGCGAACAGAGGACCAGAGGACATAGGTTCAAGGTGAAGGGGGAGAGATTTAATAGGAATCTGAGGGGTAACTTTTGGATGTATGAAACATGCTGCCAGAGGAGGTAGTTGAGGCAGGGACAATCCCAACATTTAAGAAGCAGTTAGACAGGTACATGGATAGGTCAGGTTTGTAGGGATATGGACCAAATGCTGGCAGGTGGGACATGTTGGCTGGTGTGGGCAAGTTGGGCCGAAGGGCCTGCTTCCACAATGTATCACTCTATGATTCTATAAACTCAGCGGATCAAGCAGCATCTGTCCTAACCAGTCAAAACATAGTCTGTGGATTCCTCCACAGATGTTGCCTGACCTACTAAGTTCAACCAGCACTTTGTTCTTTTGCCTCTAGAAACTATTTCTATCATTTTGGCATCCATAGTTGAATTTAAACGTGTGCTTCAGAATACAAACAGCATGTTTAACCCAAACACAAACCGCTATCTGTACACAAAATGAATTGGAAGTGAGAAATTAAAAGCACATTTATACACCTACGCCAACAAAAAGGATCAGAAATGTATCAACATAAGATAGGCTTTTGAAGAAAGAACCAGGAAAATGAAGAGTTCCCATAAAAGCTACCTTTCGTCTCGCGCATTTTTCGCAGACTTTCGTTTGTTTTTTCCTTCCCTGGGAGATGCTCGTGCTTTCTTAGCCGGAGGGGGTGAATCTCTTCCATAGGCTTCATCTACAAGCAGAAATCCAGGTTAATACTGTTATTCTTCCAAAGCCCAAGAAACACCAGAAAGAGCATGATTCACTTCCCCATTCTGAAAGAGGAATACAAGATAATATCCAAACCACGGTTCCAATTGAAAGGCAAACAAGATTCAGACCATATTAGCCCCAATCCATAGTATTTTTATAAACATGCCTCTGCAAAAAACTAAATACAGTAATGGTAACATGGATGCAAAAATAAACCGTATAATTAAAATATCAAGATTGCAATAATAATTTGTGTCCTTTTTTTAAAATTGCATTTCTGGGTTACTCTTCCATAAATCGCCTTCAATGTCAAAACATACTTGGTGCTGTCAATACATCGAGTAGGAAGTACTAAAGGTGAATGTTGGTTGCTCAGTCTTACAGAACCCACTGCTTACACCCAATTATGAAACTACAAAAGGGCTAACACAAATAGGTAAAGTGAAAGAAAATAAGTCATCCAATGAAGGCAAATTAATATTACCCAGCAAGGGCAGAGATAGCAAAGCTACTGCCTCACAGCCCCTGTGACCAGAGTTCAATCCTGACCTCAGATGCCGTTTGTGGAGCTTGCATGGTCTCCGTGATCACATGGGTTTCAGTTGGGTGCTCTGGTTTCCTTCCACATCGCAAAGACATTGAATTGGCAGGTTAATTACCCAAGTAAAAAAGCCCATAATATATTGATGTGGAAAAAATCCTTTGGGATGACTTGGTGACGGGGGGTCTGGATTACTGTGAGTCTAATGACCAGCGCGGACTAGGTGGACCGAAGGGCCAGTTTCCATGCTGTGTGACTTTTTAGAATTAGAAAAAAAACTCCAACTGGGAAGAGATGCAATCAATTGCCAGGGCAATGTAAGTGGGCAACAGGGACATTTGAAAGTAGCACAGTACTGTAAACAACACAGATTACTAAGTTAAACCACAATTAGTGAAGCCATAAGATACTTCCAATGAATATTTTTGACGTTTGTGAAAATAAAGCAGACTAGTGTTCACTAAGTGCTTTTCACAAAATCCAGGCTCCCACGACACTTTACAGTTAATGCTGTGTGATCAGTGTTACAATATAAGAAGCTGCTGTCTAATATTGTTTGAAAATGAATAAACAATTACATCCTATCTAGTAAGATATCCCACACCTACCACTGAGGGCATTGGATTCAACTGAGATAAGATTCACCAGGCAGCAAAGCTCCTTATAACCTCAATAAGTAACCACACAATGTACGAATCAGGATAATTAAATATTGGCAAGGTGCCAAACCAAAAGAGCTTGTCAAACATGAATTAAACTCCTTTTCCATGCATGTTCTGTGAAGAGGTTGCATAGTAATAGAATCAAAGGATCCTGGGTAACTTTTACCTTCTCAAGTGTGGAAGCCAAGAGTTGCAGAGATAAACAACTCTGTTGCGACCACAGATCACTCAGCACAGTAAAAGCCAGGGACTTAACCCGTGAACTTTGACATGTGCAACCCGAGGAATAAATACACCAGTCCAGATTTTCCAGTGGTCCATATTTCTATCAACATTTCTGATTAAAATGGAGTAAATCAGACAATAACAATCATGTAGAGTAAAAAGAACAGAAATCAGGATTTCTCTAATCTACATAACACCATAAACCTCCTTGAAACAATGCTCCTGGATTGGACACCGAAATAATGAAGGGCACGAGGCTCCTGAATATACCCACTAGACAACAGGTGCAGGACTAGGCCATTCGGCCCTTCGAGTCAGCACCGCCATTCAATGTGATCATGGCTGATCATCCCGAATCAGTACCCCGTTCCTGCCTTCTCCCCATATCCCCTGACTCCGCTATTTTTAAGAGCCCTATCTAGCTCTCTCTTGAAAGCATCCAGAGAACCTGCCTCTGAGGCAGAGAATTCCACAGACTAGGTACCTAAATAATTAATAATGATACCTCTGCATAACTAGCAACTCTTAAGTCTACCATTAAACACAAACATAATACCTCTGAAGGTGTGAAGATCCCATTAATTGTTAAAGATACTTAACATTTCTATACTTTTAATCTTTTTTCTGATGCTTCTGTGTAGTACATAAGCAGGGATGCACTGTCAAAGGGGCCCCTAAGCATTAAATTGCCTGTTCACCTGAATGGTATATTCTAAGTATTATTTGTTGAAGAATCAGTCATTTCACTTCCCTTATTTTTACCTCTCCAATGGAAAACCCCAACAAATTTTTGAATCATGGGAATATAGGAATGGGATGGTGCCATTAACCTATAAATAAACAGACTGCCTAATATTAAACACAAGCTATATTAACAATAGACACAACATTGATTTCCAACATTATGTCAGTGGACATCATGATGGTACTTTCATTTCTGTTAGATGGTGGTGGATTAAAGTTCATGTCCCGAACACACAATCTCATCTTAAAATTCTGTACCATAATTAGGGACTGTCGCAGTGTTGTGATCTTTTCTGGGAGACTTAAAACAATTTGCTAGGTATTATACTTGTACAATCCACAACAGCTGCTGTTATATAATGATTAAACAATTGTTCCTTTCAAAAGCAGAAGACCCAATCTTCAACATGATTGATTGCTGCAGCCAAATCTATTGCCTGTCGACACCGGTGGAGTCTGAACTACACTGTTTTCATCATCTTAGATTTGGTGCAGGTTCTGTGACTCCAATTACTTCAATGGACAGTAGAGAGATAATGACACAAAGTGCTGGATTAACTCAGCGGGTCAGGCAGCATCCTTGGAGAAGATGGGTAGGCGATGTTTCGGGTCAGAACCCTTCTTCCATGTTCTCCAGAGATGCTACCTGACACGCTGAGTTACTTCAGCACCTTTTCTTTTTTTTTTTTTTTTTTTTAAATGAACCAGCATCTGCAGTACTTTGTTTCTCCAGAGAGATAAAGGCATATTTTGAAAAATAATTTACTTGCTTTTAAGTTGTTTAATCTACTTATGTACTGTAGTTGTAGAAACAAGGAACTGCAGATGCTGGTTTAACAAGGTTAGACACAAAATGTTGGGAGTAAATCAGCAGGCCAGGCAGCATCTGTAGAGAACATAGATAGATTATGTTTCCGGCCGGGAACCTTTTATGGACTGATTGTGCTGGGCCCTGAAACAAAATGTCACCAATCCATGTTCTCCACGAATGCTGGCTGACCCGCTAAGTTACTCCAGCATTTTGTGTATTTTCTATGCTTTTGTTTTATATTTTGTTACGCTATTTAAAATTGCCAATATTGATAAGCATTCATAGAAAATAGGTGCAGGAGTAGGCCATTGATAAGTGTTCAAGCTGGTTTAGCCTAGGATCTGGTTCAATTGGTCAACAAGGCATTTCTTTCGGATTTAGAAACATAGAAAATAGGTGCAGGAGTAGGCCATTCGGCCCTTCGAGCCTGCACCGCATTTCAATATGATCATGGCTGATCATCCAACTCAGTATCCTGTACCTGCCTTCTCTCCATACCCCCTGATCCCTTTAGCCACAAGGGCCACATTTAACTCCCTCTTAAATATAGCCAATGAACTGGCCTCAACTACCTTCTGTGGCAGAGAATTCCAGAGATTCACCACTCTCTGTGGGAAAAATGTTTTCCTCATCTCGGTCCTAAAAGATTTCCCCCTTATCCTTAAACTGTGACCCCTTGTTCTGGACTTCCCCAACATCGGGAACAATATTCCTGCATCTAGCCTGTCCAACACCTTAAGAATTTTGTAAGTTTCCATAAGATCCCCCCTCAATCTTCTAAATTCCAGTGAGTACAAACCGAGTCTATCCAGTCTTTCTTCATATGAAAGTCCTGACATCCCAGGAATCAGTCTGGTGAACTTTCTCTGTACTCCCTCTATGGCAAGAATGTCCTTCCTCAGATTAGGAGACCAAAACTGTACGCAATACTCCAGGTGTGGTCTCACCAAGACCCTGTACAACTGCAGTAGAACCTCCCTGCTCCTATACTCAAATCCTTTTGCTATGAATGCTAACATACCATTCGCCTTCTTCACTGCCTGCTGCACCTGCATGCCTACTTTTAATGACTGGTGTACCATGACACCCAGGTCTCGTTGCATCTCCTAATCGGCCACCATTCAGATAAGTCTACTTTCCTATTTTTGCCACCCAAGTGGATAACCTCACATTTATCCACATTATACTGCATCTGCCATGCATTTGCCCACTCACCCAACCTATCCAAGTCACCTTGCAGCCTCCTAGCATCCTCCACACAGCTAACACTGCCCCCCAGCTTCGTGTCATCCGCAAATTTGGAGATGTTGCATTCAATTCCCTCGTCCAAATCATTAATATATATCGTAAATAGCTGGGGTCCCAGCACTGAGCCTTGCGGTACCCCACTAGTCACTGCCTGCTATTGTGAAAAGGACCCGTTTACTCCTACTCTTTTAAGTTTTTTAAAGGCCGAACAATCAGAGTTGGGTTTCATGAGGAAATCCTTGCCGGGGGATCTGTACCAAACTGGACCACTTTTAATCGGACAGATGACTGACAAACTGCTCAGAGGTAATTCAGGACTTTCAGATTCAGATTCAGATTCAATTTTAATTGTCATTGTCAGTGTACAGTACAGAGACAACGAAATGCATTTAGCATCTCCCTGGAAGAGCGACATAGCAAATGATTTGAATAAATAATAATAAGTGTCCGGGGGGGGGGGGGGTGATTGGCAGTCACCGAGGTACGTTGTTGAGTAGAGTGACAGCCGCCGGGAAGAAGCTGTTCCTGGACCTGCTGGTTCGGCAACGGAGAGACCTGTAGCGCCTCTAGGATGGTAAACAGTCCATGGTTGGGGTGAGAGCAGTCCTTGGTGATGCTGAGCGCCCTCCGCAGGCAACGCTTGCTTTGGACAGACTCAATGGAGGGGAGCGAGGAACCGGTGATGCGTTGGGCAATTTTCACCACCCTCTGCAATGCCTTCCGGTCGGAGACAGAGCAGTTGCCATACCATACTGTGATGCAGTTGGTAAGGATGCTCTCGATGGTGCAGCGGTAGAAGTTCACCAGGATCTGAGGAGACAGCTGGACCTTCTTCAGTCTCCTCAGGAAGAAAAGACGCTGGTGAGCCTTCTTGATCAGAGTTGAGGTATTGTGGGTCCAAGAGAGGTCATCGGAGATGTTGACTCCCAGGAACCTGAAGCTAGAAACACGTTCCACCACTGACTTTCAGGATAAAGTTAACTTTGTCTGATTAATTTATTTCATTATTGATTATAGGACCAGGCTGTATAAAAACCGATTGCAAGATTATTACAATAGGAATCCTACCATATACTTTCAGGTGTCTTGGGCGCAAGAACGCATGCGTACAATTGTTCACATGAAGATTTTAGTTGGATTTGTCAAGCACTGCTCATCAGATACTTGCTGTGCATAAGTTGGCAACGATAAACTAACTTCTTACTAGATCATAAAAATTGTAGGCTCGATCCAAAGATCCATGGAAATTATTTGGTTACTACCAGGTGAGCTTGGCTTAAAAACGAATGCAAAAATACTGGATAGACGGGCATCGTCTTGTCCTTTAAATTGCAATGCCCAAATGATAGAATTCCTTTAAATAAATTCAATCAATGCCTCTGTATCTTCACTACATAACGTGAAGCTACGCCACTCAATGCAGGATTATCGTGGATTTTATTCCCAGCATCTTGTTATTTGCTGTAGGGAAATTAGAGCACCCTGAGTTTCTCTGCATCATTTGGGCTTCAAGGAGAGAAGAGCCACGGTAATGGGATATAAAACCCATTGAGCAACATCTGTTCCACGATACACCATCTGATCGGATTCTACTTTCCGTTTCCAGAAAACACGTTCGCAGAAAGTGTCACCATTACTTATCAAGGATCGCCCCAGTTTCAAAGCTACTACCAAGAAATTATTTATGAATCCTGTCCTTGAAAGTTACCACTCTCAACCTTCATGAACATGGCCTTCAAAATATTCCAAGCTTAACACACATTCCAACACTCCACCACCTCCTCCTACCTGGAGGTTATTTATCATGTTACCCGTCCTGCATTCATTGGCAAGTAAGCATAAAATAATGAACATACCAATGGCATTGTCTACAACTCTGATGCCTTCATCGTCAAACCCAAAACATCATCTATCCTTTTCCTCCAAAGATGTTGCCTGACCTGCTGAGTTACTCCAGTACTTTGTGTCTATCTTTGGAACCACCCTTCTGAGTTGACTTGCCGCTGAAGCCAATAATCATTAATGTGACTGATGACTGTATCCTTCCTGCACTGCCTTGCTCACCTATCACAACTGCCCTTGCTGACCGAGATGGGCATGAATGCAACACGGCATTTCTAAAGCAGGCACCTTGATTTTAAAATTCTCCAACAATAATGACAATGTCTGCAACTCCAACAAATTAAAACCGCGATGTGTTAAACCCAAGAGTTGTGAATCTGTGGAATTCTCTGCCACAGAAGGCTGTGGAGGCCAATTCACTGGACGTATTCAAGAGTTAGATTTAGCTCTCAGGGCTAATGGAATCAAGGGATATGGGGGAAAAAGCACGAATGGGGCACTGATTTTGGATGATCAGCCATGATCATATTGAACAGCCAAATGGCCTACCCCATGCACCTATTTTCTATGTTTCTAGGACTCCTCCCAACACCTCTCGGCCTCTCCTTATCATTTCTTCAACATTCCGAAAACAACAGGAGAACCAAGAAACTGTTGATGGGTCCCGTTCTGAAAAGTCATCCGTTCATTCCCTCTGCAGACACTGCCTGATGCTCGAGTTCCTCCAGCACTTTGAGTTTTCCTTAAACAACTACCTCTAGAGGAAAGTCCAGACTATCATATCAAATAACTTTTAAGGCCAGTGTCGGCAGATATATTTGAAACAAATTGACGCAACCTGCATCTATTTCATAGAAGAATATCAAATTCCATTTTATTAAAATGGCAATTTAGACTGTTAGGTGAAATGTTAAAAGTCGCCAATGCCTTAATTTTTATCACCAACTTCTGGTCATCTGTCCTAATAACTTCATGCGGTTGAGTGTCAAAATGTGTTTGATAACGACAGAAATAGCTTGGGACATTTTGTCAAGTTAAATGTACCGTGAAAAATGCATGTCCCGTTTGAGCCGAATGTGGCATAAGAAAAGGACAATATTCAAGACATTTGTGGTGGATATTCATTAAGTACACAAGGCAAGCTACTTAAAATTACCTGGATTTCATGCACAGTACATACCATCAGAATCTTCAAACTGTGAGTAGTCAATGACCTTCCTATTCCTGAGAAAACAGATACGTTTGTTACTAAAAGCCCACTTCCTATTAAAAATAGTGAAATTTGTAGAGACATTTTAAGATTTAGAAGGTCACTTTAATTGCACAACTGTCACAACCACATCATCAGTAGATAAAAAAAGGTAAATAGAGATTACTACAAGCATTCTGTTCTTTCCTGGGCTTTCCTGTTGGAATAACATTTGCAGAGGAACAGGTCGGGTGCTGTGAGAGAAGTGGAATTTGGTATTGGGGATGAGAAGAACCCAGAGTAAACAATATGGAAACTGTTGCAGTTAAAATAAAACTTGTTTCTGTCAACAATTCTATTTGACATGAAGTGACAAGAAAACACAGATGCTATAGACCAGTGGTTCTCAACCTTTTTTCAGTGATGTACCCCCTGTGAAATATTTTTTCAGCCAAGTACCCCCTAACCAGCGCAAAAATATAGGCCTACATATATGTAGGCCTATATTTTAAAATCTCACGTACCCCCTGGAGTGCCTTCACGTACCCCCAGGGGTACGCGTACCCCCATTTGAGAACCACTGCTATAGACAATAGACAAAAGGTGCAAGAGCAGGCCATTCGGCCCTTCGAGCCAGCACCGCCATTCAATGTGATCACTGCTGATCATCCCCAATCAGTACCCTGCCTTCACACCATATCCCCTGACTCTGCTATCTTTAAGAGCCCTATCTAGCTCCCTCTTGAAAGTATCCAGAGAACCGGCCTCCACCGCCCTCCGAGGCAGACTCACCACTCTCTGTGTGAAAAAGTGTTTCCTCATCACTGTTCTAAATGGCTTACCAATTATTCTTAAACTGTGGCCCCTGGTTCTGGAGTCCCCCAACATCGAGAACAAGTGTCCTGCCTCTAGCGTGTCCAAATTCTTAATAATCCTATACGTTTCAATAAGATCCCCTCATCCTTCTAAATTCCATAGTGTACAAGCCCAGCCGCTCTGAAATGTCATCTGTTTATTCTCTCTGCAGACACTACCTGACGCTCGAGTTCCTCCAGCACTTTGAGTTTTCCTTAAACAACTATCTTTGGAGGAAAGTCCAGACTAACATTTCAAATGGAAGGGGACGGGGAGAGGAGAAAGAGAGGGGATGGGGGTAAAAGGGAAATATGATGGGAGATGCATTTACGAGGCGAAGGAGCAGGGTCACCAGGGTGGAGGGAGAAATGTGCATACACTAGGATGGAGAAGAGGAAGGGGAAGGTATTACTTCAATATTCATGCTGTTACATTATAAGTTACCCAGCAGCACATGATGTGTTGTTTCTCCAGTTTGTCAATGGCTTCACTCTGGCAATGGAGGCAGCCATGGACAGACAGATTACAATGGGAATTAAAATGGTCAGCAACCGGGAGCTCCGGCAAGTGTATGGCGAAACAGCAGCCTAGCCTGCGCTTTGTCTCGCCAATGTAAAAGGTGTTGCACCAGGAGCACCAAATGCAATAGATGAGGCTGGAAGACTGGGAGATGCACGGGAATTTCTGTCTCATTCAGAAGGGCTGCTGGCGTCCCAGGATGGAAGCTAGAGGAGGTTTAGGGGCATGTGTTATATATCTTGCAGTTGCAGGGCAACGTGTCTGAGGAGTGGGCAACCGGAGAGTTGACGAATTACGCTTCATGGCACAATATACAGTGCCCTCCGTAATGTTTGGGACAAAGATCAATCATTTATTTATTTGCCTCTGTACTCCACAATTTGAGATTTGTAATAGAAAAAAATCACATGTGATTAAAGTGCATATTGTCAGATTTTATTAAAAGCCATTTTTATACATTTTGGTTTCACCATGTAGAAATTACAGCTGTGTTTATACATAGTCCCCCAATTTCAGGGCACCATAATGTTTGGGACACATGGCTTCACAGTTGTTTGTGTTTAATTGCCTCCTTAATGCAGGTACAAGAGAGCTCTCAGCACCTAGTCTTTCCTCCAGTCTTTCCATCACCTTTGGAAACTTTTATTGCTGTTTATCAACACGAGAACCAAAAGTTGTGCCAATGAAAATCAAAGAGGCTATTATGAGACTGAGAAACCATCTCGCCGGGTGATGTTGCTCCGGCAGAGTCCTATCATATCAGAGCAAAGCAAAGTATATGGCAAGAGCAAAGTATGGAGGAGTGAAGGAACTGCCAAAGTTCCAAAGCATACCACCTCATCTGTGAACCAAGGTGGTGGGGGTGTTATGGCCTGTGCATGTATGGCTGCTGAAGGTACTGGCTCATTTATCTTCATTGATGATACAACTGCTGATGGTAGTAGCATAATGAAATCTGAAGTATATAGACACATCCTATCTGCTCAAGTTCAAACAAATGCCTCAACACTTATTGGCCGGCAGTTAATTCTACAGCAAGACAATGATCCCAAACATACTGCTAAAGCAACAAAGGAGTTTTTCCAAAAGTTAATAAATGGTCAATTATTGAGTGGCCAAGTCAATCACCTGATCTGAACACAATTGAGCATGCCTTTTATTTGCTGAAGAGAAAACTGAAGGGTACTAGCCCCCAAAACAAGCATAAGGTAAAGATAGCTGCAATACAGGCCTGGCAGAGCATCGCCAGAGAAGAAACCCAGCAACTGGTGATGTCCATGAATCGCAGACTTCAAGCAGTTATTACATGCAAAATATATGCAACAAAATACTAAACATGACTACTTTAATTTACATGACATTGCTGTGCCCCAAACATTATTGTGCCCTGAAATGGGGGGGCTATGTATAAACACAACTGTAATTTCTACACGGTGAAACCAAAATGTTTTAAAAAAATGGACTTTATTAAAATCTGACAATATGCACATTAACCACATGTGATTTTTTTCTATTACAAATCTCAAATTGTGGAGTACAGAGGCAAATAAATAAATGATGGGTTGTCCCAAACATTGTGAAAGGCACTGTATCTTGACCCAAATTAAAATATTACTGCTATATATCATTTAATAGCTTCTTGAAATCACAAAATAAAGTTAATATTCTGCACCCATCAACTGAAAAATGAATGCAATTGAAATTATGATACCAATAGTTTTCCTCCCCAAACATACCTTCCAATCAAAACATTTAATGCCAAAAGCAAGGCTGCAGGTACAAATTTCATGTGCATTAATTAAGACAAAAGTCTGCCAAAAGAACAACTTTGTTCTTTGCTAATTACATTAGTAATTACAATTGTTAGGCTTTCAAAAGTTTCTTATTCACAAAGGATTGTGAACAGTATCTGGAATGCATTCACAGCATGAGCCCATTCCCTCTAACTTACTAGAAACCACATGTCTTTTACAGGATAGAATTCAAAATGGAGACACAGATACTGACTTTGCTCAATAAAAAATGCCTGGGGAAGGAAAAAACCCTCCCAGCTCGAGTTAAAAAGAAGCCCCACTTGAATCTTACAAGAAGTATATACGGATCATGTGCACGCAACTGCATATCACACACACTCCTGTACACATGAAACTGGAAGTGAAAAAGTACACTTAAAACAGCGCAAAAATTGAAAGTAATTTTGGTTACCATAGATTATGGGCAAGAACAGAATCTTGCACAAGTACAGAATCGGATGTGGGGGGAGAAATTAGATTAAAATGAACTGATGTTCACTCACACACAGGGCTGGAGACATCAAATAGGAATGAGCTGTGATACACAAGGAATTGCAGATGCATGGATCCGCAGTTGTTGGATTGAGGAGGGAAATAAGGTTAGGTTTACATCGCGCTGAGTATTATTATTACACGCCAGAAACGACAATAAAGTCTGGAAATGCCCGCGATTAGGGCAGGGTGAGGGTGAGGGGGGGAGACACAAGGGGGGAGCTTCCCTGCCTTCGGGGGAAATGTGGAGAGCGGGGGGGAAATGGGTAGGAAACATTTCCATTTGGAATATTTTGGAGGACCAAGGTGGAGGGGAGTGGGTTAGTCAGGAAAAGGGGGTTGTGAGGGGGAGTTAGAGGGAATAGTAAGGGGGGTAAGGAAGAAGGGAATAGGGGGAGTGGTGGGGATGGGGAATTAGGGGAGATAGATGGGAGTGGGGTGAGAGAGAGAAGAGAGTGGGCACTGGGATGGGGGGGGGGGGGGAGATGGCGGGCCCAGGGAGTAAGAGGTGCAATGGAGGGGAGGGGAGTTAGAGGGAATAGTAAGGGGGGGTAGGGAAGAAGGGACTAGGGGGAGTGGTGGGAATGGGGAATTAGGGGAGATAGATGCATGAGGATGGGGGGAGGAGAGAGAAGAGGGGGGGGGGGGGGGGGAGATGGCGGGCCCAGGGAGTAAGAGGTGCAGGGGAGGGGAGTTAGAGGGAATAGTAAGGGGGGGTAGGGAAGAAGGGAATAGGGGGAGGAGTGGGGATGGGGAATTAGGGGAGATAGATGCATGAGGATGGGGGGAGGAGAGAGAAGAGAGTGGGCACTGGGATGGGGGGAGATGGCGGGCCCTGGGAGTAAGAGGTGCAATGGAGGGGGTGGAGGGGAGTCGTAGTGAGCGGGGTAGGAGATGGCGGGCCCTTGGAGTGAGGATGAGCCTCTGGGGGGGGGGGGATAGCAGCCCCCCCTCACCTCCCTCTCCCTCCCTCCGCGCCGCCGCCACCACCAACCTGACAGGCCTCGACATCTCTCTTCGGCGGCAAGGACAGCGTATTCCCGAGAACAACGCCAGAGGAATCTGATCCTTTGCCCCCTCCTCCTCCTCCTCCACTTAGGGGTTTATTTATTTCTTCCCCCCCCCCCCAGGGGTTAATTTTTAAACTAAACACCCAGCTAGGCCGCAGGCCCCAGCGCACGCAAACCCGACTCCGCGGCCTTTTTCTGCCGCCAACTAGAGGGGAAGGGGGGGGAACAAATCACGTTTTTTTTTTCCTTCCGGGCGGCGGTTGGCGAATGCGGCTGTTTTCTGACAGGAAAAAAAAAAGAAAGGGTTTGGTTTGGGGGGGGAGGAGGAGGAGGGGGGAGGCTATGTGTGAATTTGACTGAATTCCCTCAGAAGGGGAGATAAAAGGGGGCGGAGTCGTTGCAGCGCAACCTAACCTGCTGGCCGGCCTGGTCCCGCCCCCAAAGCCCGTCCCGCCCGCCGGGGCTCGAGCCGCCATTGGCCCGTTTGAAAAACAACCCGGGCGCTGATAGGCCGAGAGCGCCGTCGATCACGGAGGGGGCTCGCCCCGCCCCCCCCCCCCACACAGCAGGTTTGGTTGTCGGCGAACAGCAGCAGGTTTGGTTGTCGGCGTCCGGCTTCCCGCCCGCACATTTGGCGTCGCTCTCCACCCCCACCACGGGCTGAGGGGACACACGGCCTGGGGGTAAGGAGGGGAAACCGGGCCTCCCACCATCACCTGGTCAAACACTCCCCTCAATACCACTCTCAAATCCTCAACACTAAACATGGGGAGAGAGGACAATCCCCCCCCCGAACCCACAAACTGCAAACCCACACCCTTCCCCAATGCCAACTATCCCCCCCCTCCCCCTTCAATGCAAGTGTTTTTAATTAATTGCACAATATTGCACTTGCTGTTGTACTTAATGCAACAGCATGAATATTTATTTCCCTCATCCAGCACCCATCAGTCTTATCATGAGATTTTGGCGGCAAAAAAACCCCTGCACCATCTTGGTGCAAAGTCCAGGAAAGCGCCTCAGAATTTAAAGCGCCCTTGTCGCCACTTCGACCTTGCAATAAACATTGATATTTGTCTGCAAATGTGATGCCAGTTGGTGCCCCAACATTGCATGGTTGATGTTCAAATAATGCATTTGAGGGTCAATCCATTCCCTCTCCCGCAATGCTAGATCACCCACATTTGGTCAACTGCTGTGACCAATTTTCTAATCTCACACAGTGGAGTGCTCAGAGTAACTGCTAAACACAACGTGCTGGGGGGGTGCTCAGTGGGTCAGGCAGCTTCTGTGGAGAAGGGGTGGAGAATGTGGACAAAAGGCACTGCAAATGCTGGCCGACAACAAAGAAAAGGGCACAAAGTGATGTAGTAACTCAGCGGGTCAGGCAACATCTACAATACAATACAACACAATACCATTCATTTGTCATGTGAGGTTCAAACGAAATTTGGTTTCTGCAGTCATACAAGAAAAGAACCAAGACAGTGAATCTCCTCCTCACTGTGATGGAAGGCAAAGTCTTGTCTCTCCCCTGCTCTCCATTCTTCTCCCGATGTCAAAGTCAAAGCCCCCGGCGGGCGCTAGCAAGTCAGCGGCCTCTCTGGAGCAAAGATCTTATGCTCTGGAGAACATGGATTGGTGATGGTTTTGTCTGAAGAAGAGTCCTGGCGCAAAATGTCATCTATCCATGTTCTGAGAAAGACAAGGTGAGGTGGGAGGGGGACCTGGAAGAAAGGAGGACAGGACAAAAGGCTGGCTATAGATGGAGCAACAAAGAACTGCAGATGCTGGTTTACACCAAAGATAGACACACGGTGTTGGAGTAACTCTGGGTCAGGCAGCATCTCTGGAGAAAAAGGATGGATGACATTGTGTGTTAGGACCTTCAGACTCTGCACAGATGCTGCCTAACCCGCTGAGTTACTCCAGCACCTGGTATTTTTTTCTGTTGAAACAATGGGCAGACTGATCAGTCCACAGAAATGTTCCGACCCAAAACATTGCCTGTCCATTCCCTTCACTGATGATGCCTGACCTGCTGGGTTCCTCCAACAATTGTGTTTTGTTCAAGATTCCAGCATGTACATTTCTTTGGTGCTCAGAGTATGTGTTTAACTGGGCTAGCAACATTGAATTGTGGAGTTTCCACAATATTTGATGGGCCTTTAATTTAAAGATACAGCATGGAAACAGGCCCCTCATCCCACGCTGACCATCTATCACCCTTTCACACTAGTTCTATGCTATCCCACTTTCGTATCCACTCCCTACACACCATGGGCAATTTACAGGTGCCAATTAACATAGAAACATAGAAAATAGGTGCAGGAGTAGGCCATTCAGCCCTTCGAGCCTGCACCGCCATTCAATATTATTATCGCTGATCATCCAACTCAGTATCCTGTACCTGCCTTCTCTCCATACTCCCTGATCCATTTAGCCACAAGAGCCACATCTAACTCTTAAATATAGCCAATGAACTGGCCTCAACTACCTTCTGAAGAAGGGTTTCGGCCAGAAACATTGCCTTTTTCCTTCGCTCCATAGATGCTGCTGCACCCGCTGAGTTTCTCCAGCTTTTTTGTGTACCTTTGGCCTCAACTACCTGAAGCAAACCCACATGGTCACAGGGAGAACTTGCAAACTCTACCAAGACTGTTCCCGAGGTCAGGATCGAACCCGAGCCTCTGGCGCTGTGAGGCGTCGGCTCTACCTCCTGTGCCACCATGTCGACCCTTTGTTATAGAAAGCTAAAATCTGCAGATGCTGTAAATCAGAAGTAAAGACAGAAGCACTCAGTGGGTCAGGTGGCAGTCACGGTGGCGCAGCGGTAGAGTTGCTGCCAAAATGCAGCGCCGGAGAACCGGGTTGGAGACCGGCGTGGGTTTTCATCGAGATCTTCGGTTTCCTCCCACATTCCAAAGACGTATAGGTTTGTAGGTCAATTGGCTTGATAAAAATGTAAAAATTGTCTGGTATAAAATTGTCCAACTTCCAGTATAGTCCCTGGTGGACTCTTCGGAAGGTACAAGGTGGCATCTACACAGAGAGAAATAATGCTTCAGAAAGATGACCTATATTTATAATTGGTTCCTCTGTCCGACACTCCATGGTCTGGTGACTTAAAACCCAAGTGTACACACATTAACAAACACAGCGTTCCTTTTGAACAAACAAGCTTTTCAATGTATATCGGTACACATGACAATATAAACCAATACCATTGCAGGTAGACAAAAAAGCTGGAAAAACTCAGCGGGTGAGGCAGCATCTATGGAGCGAAGGAATAGGCGACGTTTCGGGTCGAGACCCTTACATGTTGACTCCTATTTCCTCAACGCATTAAAGTATTCACTTTTCAGAACCCTCTTGAGCTGCCAGACCTTTACAGCCGGTCCTCCCTAAATCTCTTTCCTCTAAGTTACCCTGTGAAAATTGATAACAAGATATTGATTCTACCCTATTCTATTACGCCCTTTTGTGGCACAATGCCAAATTGTGTGGATAATCTCTTGTAGAGTATTTAAGATTGTTTCCCTATGATAAGAAATACTGTATAAATGTGTAACGTTTAATACATTTGGCCACTTCTTGGAATGATGGAACGGTTTTCACTTTGACAAATCCATTGTATTAATGCTAAAGTATTGAAAAAAAAAATAGAAAATCAAAATCAAATTCATCTCTACAAATGCTTTGTAATAAGTTGCAAAGCTTCTGGGATCCACAGTAAATTTTATCTAATGGTTTAATTTATTGTCAGTTAAAAAACTTTTTGTTGCGTACTATCCAGTCAGTGGAAAGACAATATATCTTCCCACTGACTGTTTAGCACACAAGAAGGTTTTTCACTGTACCTCGTATTATAATCCACAGTGTACAGATACAGGATGAAAGCCAAATGTAGACTTTAATCACTAAACAAATGGGAATTTATTCAAGTAATTGTTGGTAATTAAATACATGAATTCTACTCACTAAGCTTTACATAATTGCATGCTAATCAATCGATAAGTGAACCTTGGAAATTAATTGAGAAACAGTTAATGTTTCAGGTCAACGACCCTTCATCAGAATTGTTCTGCTGAATGCTTCCTGCATAAATTATAAATGAAAGATCTGCAGGTGGTGGAAATTTGAAATATAAACAGAGTGAAAGAAGTAGTCGATAGATCAGGCAACATCTGCGGAGTATATTAACATTTCAGGTAAACGAGGAATGCAGTTTAGTTTAGAGATACAGCATGGAAACAGGCCCTTTGGCCCAACTTGCCCACACCGACCAACATGCTCCGTCGACACTGGTCCCGCCTGCCAACTATTGGTCTATATTCCCTCTAATCCTACCCTATCCTACACCTGTCAAAATGTGTACTAAACGTTTGGATAGTCCCTGCCTCAACCTCCGGCAGCTTGTTCCATACACCCACCACCCTCTTTTAAAACAAAGTCACCCCTCAGTTTCACATTAAATCTTTCCCCCTCACCTTAAACCTATGTCCTCTGGTTAGCAATTCCCCAACTCTGGGCAAAAGACATGGTGCGCTTACCTGATCTATTCCCCTCATGATTTTGTACACCACTATAAGATCACCCCTCATCCCACTGCACTCCAAGGTATACAGCCCTAGCCTACACAACGTAACCCTATAGCTCAGTCCTTCGAATCCTGGCAATATCCTGGTAAATCTCTGAATCCTTTCAAACTTGACAACATCTTTCCAATAACATGGTGACCAAAACTGAACACTATATCGTAATGTAACTTCACTAACGTCTTATGTAACCTGACCTCCCAACTTCTATATTCAATACTCTTACTGATGAAGGCCAATGTGCCAAAAGCCTTCTTGACTGCCCTTTCCACCTGTGACGTCACCTTCAAGGAACTATGTACCTGCAAGTTCTAGATCCCCCTGCTCCACAACACTCACCTGAACCCTACCATTCACTGCGTAAGTCCTGACCATGTTAGACTTCTCAAAATCCAGCACCTCACTTTTCTCTGTGTTAAATTCAAATTAAATATAAACAGAGTATTTTGAAATTTCAGTTTAGATGCATCAATCCCACAACTAATTCAATTACTTTAAGATGACATTACCATTGCCTTTTTTTCAGGAAAAATAAACATGAGGATACCAATCTGAAATGTTGCCTGTTCATTTCCCTCCACAGAGTCAACCTAATCCATTGAGTTCCTCTAGCACTTTATGTTTTGCTCAAGATTCCTGCATCTGCAGTCTCTTGGACTCGTATTTTAGTCGTTTGGTTGTTATGTTCCGATCAATTTGTGCCCTTTTATTGATGGCCATCATTTTTCACTTTTTTAACCCGCAGTGGTAAAATAAATCGAGAAAAATTCAAGCATGCTTGGTTTTTAAGGATTGACAGCTGTATTACTCATGCGTTTGTTAGAAAAATCTCCATGATCTTCTGTACTCTGTATACACACATTTTTGCTGTTCACACTCTGACTCTGTCTTGTTATTTAAGTTTGCAGATGACACATCTGTGGCAGGTCTTATTACCAATAACATCGAAACCGTTTACCGTAGTGAAGTAGAGGAGCTAGTAAGGTGGTGTGAGAACAACCACCTCATACTTAACATCTCAAAAACTAAGGAGCTGGTTGTTGATTTCAGAAAGAAGGCCACCCCCCTCCTCCCTCTCTTCATCAATGGAGAGGTGGTTGAGAGGGTCACCTCCTTTAAGTTCCTCGGGACCACCATACATCAATCTCTATCATGGGAGCTCAACACCAGTCTCATAATCAGTAAGTGCCACCAGCGACTCTACTTCCTGCGGCAGCTCAAAAAATTCAGGGTCAGTCGACCAGCCATGACCCACTTCTATAGGTCTACCATAGAAAGCATACTCACATTCTCCATGCTTGTCTGGTATGGTCACACAACCTCGCAGGATAAGATTCGGCTGGAGAGAATAGTGCGCCGAGCTTCTAAGATCATCGGTTGCAGCAGACTTCCCTCAGTGACATCACTTTACTCAACAAGACTCACCAGAAAGGCCAAAAAAATCATAGCAGACCACTTTCACCCCGCACATTACCTCTTTAATCTCCTCCCATCAGGAAGGAGATATAGAAGCATTAAAAGTAAAACATCTCGCTTCAGAGACAGCACCTACCTCCAAGCCATCAGATATTTGAATTTGCACTAATCACTCTGCACTTTCTTTTGCACTTGTACTTACGCTTAACATGACGCTGCTGGGTACTGTCCTTCCTGTATATATTGTCCTTCGTACGGTATTGTCTGTATTATTTATTGTGGTGTATGTGGTGGTTGTATTGTACTGTATTGTATCTGTCTGAGAGCGAACCAAGACACATTCCTATCAACTTGTTGACATGGCAATAAACTTCTTGAATCTTGAATCTTCAGAGACTAGAGTCTTTCTTTAGACAGACAATAATAAATAAGTCAATGTGGTCATGTCATATAAACTCTGTTGGAAGATACAAATAGTATTATTCTCACCTCGTGTGAATGGATCCAATGTACTCTTTGACAGGGGGGCAGAAACTTAATTGAACAGGTTTGTGCCCAGTACAAATCATCTGCACAAGACAAGAATACAGTTTTGCCATCAGGCATAAATCGGTAAACAGGGCACTTGCAAGCTGGCTAGATAATGTAACTGCACACTTACATGTTGAACTGCAGGGGTCTGCTACAGCTGAAATAAATAATGGAACTCTGGAACAGATGTACATAAGATCGAGTGATATCTTAAATCAGATGCGATTGCCAAATATTAATTCAGTTTTGATAACAATCAGATTGAACACTACTCAGGACTCCCCGATGTTGCAGTGGCCAGACCCCGACAACAGGCCTGATTCGCCTGCCGTGCAACTGGGAACCTTGCCTGAAGTCCGAAACCCGTCTCCTGCTCGTCCCTGAAGACTGAGAAGCGGAGGGTGGAGGCAGTCAATGACGGCGGCGGATGTTGGATAATGGGGCCGGTGAGAAGAACCAGGACCTTACCTTCCACCCCCTCAAGGTCGGCTGGAGGCGGAGCCCCCCCGACCGGGGCACGAGGGCTGAAGGTGACCGGGCGAGGAGAGGGACGACAGTTCTTAGGATTAATCTGATGGAGGCGACAGTTGCAACGGGCCTCTTTCCCTGATGAAGCTACAGCGACAGCGAAACTGGAGAATTGTCGTCCAGTCGGGAAGAGTTCGGCAAGCGGACTCCGCGAGCTGAAGCAAAAAGAACCAAAGACGAAGCGTTAGATACTGAGAGAGCAGCTCTTCTGCAAGTACCACCTGCCCTTGGGCAGTGGTCAACTGGCCAGATAAGGCAGGAGGAGGAATGGGAATTGAGTTGGAAGATGGCGGATTGTGATCATCCGACCATTGACAGGATGAATGATGTCGGTGGGAAAAATGCATCTCTATTTCCCTTCTATTAATATTATGGTAATTTATCTAAGTTTTGCCCCGCCGGATAAAGGCTGCCGAGAACAAGGGGGCATTGACGGGCCCGGCAGCCAAAGAGTACAAAGACCTGTCGGCTGCCGAGAATGAAGACCCAACGGTCAGGAGCGGCGGGGAAGCTCTGAAGACTGGAGAGTCAAGGGGGGCAGCAACAAACACGAGGAGTGGACCGGTCGGAGAGGGACCGGGGTATTATCTCCATTGCCTTCGAGGACGACTGTAGGAGGTGCCTCCCCACCCCGTGAACATAGAGATGGTCGGCAGCAGAGGAGAGACTGGTTGGGTCGGGCTTATCTGGATTGGGGGCGCTCCAGGATTTCAAACACATGGACTGGACTTTGCACTTTGGACTATTTCTGTTTTCTGTTTTCTTTTCGTTTTACGTTAAGTGGAGTCAAAATTGTGGCAACTGCATTTGTTGTTGTGCAAAATAATTTGATTGTGCTGTACATAGGTGATGACAAAGAACCATTGAACCATTTATGGCCAACTGCAGCTGGGACTGTGAACTGGTGCCAAAACCTGGCGTATCTTGCGTATGGTCTCACTGGGCTGTTTCTGTAGATTCTGTACTTAATCTGGGATTGTATAGACAATAGGTGCAGGTATAGGCCCTTCGAGCCAGCACCGCCATACAATATGATCATGGCTGATCATCCACAATCAGTACCCCGTTCCTGCCTTCTCCCCATATCCCTTGACTCCTCTATCTTTAAGAGCTCTGTCTAGTTCTCTCTTGAAAGCATCCAGAGAACCGGCCTCTACCATAAATATGTGTATATGGGTGATTACGTAAATAAGGGTACCTACCTGTGACATGTGTGGCTAAATTTGAAAGTTATTAAATCATAATGAAAGGTAGACAAAAATGCTGGAGAAACTCAGCGGGTGAGGCAGCACCTATGGAGTGAAGGATTAGGTGACGTTTCGTGTTGAGACCCTTCTTCAGACGGTAGCATTTTTGTCTACCTTCAATTTTTCCAGCATCTGCAGTTCTTTCTTCAACAAATCATAATGAAATATCACAGCATTAAAAATGGGCCTATCTATGATCCTTTTATAATAATAATAAATTTATTTATAAAGCGCTTTAAACAACCGCAGTTGCCACAAAGTGCTGTACATGAGAACGTTTGAGCTAATTTGTGATCAAAATTTGACCAAAATTGAATACTTGCAAAATTTGAAAAAAAACAAATATACATAAATGAGAAAGAATTTTATTTTTAAATTTTATTTAACCTTTATTTAACCAGGAGAAGTCTCATTGAGATTAAAAATCTCTTTTACAAGAGAGTCCTGGCCAAGACAGGCAGCAGCACAGTTCCACAGTTAGACAATAATTTAAAAACAACAGAGAACATATAAATAGTCACAGTCAGAACATCATCAAACAAAGCATGTACAGACAGAAGAGCCCGCTTCAACATCATTAAGAAGGGATTTAAATCTGTTTATAGAAACCAGCTCCTTAAGTTTCAGTTTATTCTGCAGCTGGTTCCATGCGAAGGGAGCAGCATAACTAAATGCCCTTTTCCCCAGTTCAGTACGGACTTTAGGTACAGTTAGTAAGAACAAGTCGTAATATCGTAACCTTTCATCGAATTCGATGTTAATTTACCCAAAATGTGCCCGGGAACAAGAGCATCTATGTACACAGGAACATACTTTACACGAGACATGGCGTTACCTGGAACCTGATCATTTTCTTCGATTCACTTCTCTACAGTACACACACATTACAACGACATAGCAACAAGCAATGAAAGTTTCATGGAATCTTATAGCCCTGTCCCACGGTACGAGTTCATTTCAAGAGCTCTCCCGAGTTAAAAAAAAATCAAACTCGTGGTAAGCAGAGAATGAACGTAGCGGGTACGTCGGAGCTCGGGGACGTCCCTTAGCGCTAACGGCAGGTACTCGGGAAGACTCGCTAACAGCAGGTAAGCACAGGAAGACTCGTGAAGATTTTTCAACATGATGAAAAATATCCACGAGGGCCCCAAATACCGACGAGCGGCCATTACCGTAAATCTCAGAGTTCGAATCAGGGCAAACTCGGGAGAGCTCTTGGAATGAACTCGTACCGTGGGACAGGGGTTTAAACAAATTAATAAAAATTATAGTAAACAAGCAACATTCACTAAAAAAGAACTAAAAAGTGCAGAAAAATGTTGGCTTACCAATGAGAACACGCAAGAACAGTGACTACGGCGTTATTCAGAGCATAACGTATCCACAACGTGACCAATTGGACAAAGTCAAAGTCAAATTTATTCCTCACATGCATCCGAAGGTGCAGTGAAATGAATTTGCCAGCAGCGATTCACTTTTTAAAAAAAACCACACAATACACAATAGAATTTAACACAAACATCCACCACAGCATTCTTCACTGTGGTGGAAGGCAACAAGGACACTGTCTCTTATACTGATTTCTAAGCGCCCATACAAAATATCGGCACGTAACCCACCACGAGGCACCTCATGATCATCATTACAATCGCGTTTGGATTTTATTTTTTATTTTTATTTTTTAAAATCGCGACGAGTGCATAAAAATAATTTATAGCATTGACGACGTCAAACAACGGGACTACAGAATGAGACGTCGATAAAATACGTGAGCAAACTAGATTTTTATTTCATGATTTTAAGTTTTATTCATTATTAAGTATTTCAATGGAAAGCTTAAACAAGAAATATAAACAAAAGAAACAATAAATATAAAAACGGTTACTCTGCATTTAAATCACACATTTCACATGTGACCAAAGGGGCGCCGCTATTTACGTAGTGCTGCAAAAACCTGGGGCATCTGAAAACCATCTCATCGGGTGAAAAAAAAAAGAAAAATTCTAAGCATAAGGCAGACAAAAATGCTGGAGAAACTCAGCGGGTGAGGCAACATCTATGGAGCGAAGGAATAGGTGACGATTCGGGTCGAGACCCTTCTTCAGACTGATGTGTGGGGGGGGGGGGGGGGGGCGGGAAGAAGAAAGGAAGACAGTGGGCTGTGGGAGAGCTGAGAAGGGGAGGGGAAGAAGGGAGAAAGCAAGGACTACCTGAAATTGAAGAAGTCAATGTTCATACCTCTGGGGTGTAAACTACCCAAGCAAAATATTAGGTGCTGCTCCTCCAATTTTGCAGTGGGACTCACTCTGGCCATGGAGGAGACCCAGGACAGAAAGGTCGTATACGGAATGGGAGGGGGGAGTTGAAGAGCTGAGACACATGGAGATCTGGTTCGTTAATGCGAACTGAGTGAAGCGATCGCCAAGCCTGCGCTTGTTCTCACCGATGTAGGGCAGTTGACACCTAGAGCAGCGGATGCAATAGATGAGGTTGGAGGAGGTGCTTAAAAAAAAATCATACGCATAATCAGAATTTGGCTTATGTGGAGTTATTTAATTGCAAACTTAATATAATCTTTATGGTATAAATTAGCCTAATCATTTGATGAAATCCTGCTTGGAAAAATGTCACAAAAAAAGGCAAGAAAACACATCTGAGATTTTCCCCATAAAACACACAGGGACACGTCCGATATTTTTCTTTGTAAAAACAGATTTATTTATTTTTGCTTCATCTCATTATTTTGGCTCTACACCATGATCTATACTACTTAAAGTACAGGATATAAAACAATGGGAATATTACATTAAAAAAGAGGAAAATAACCAGGAAGTTTAGATACATTCATTTTCACTGAGTGCTGTATTTATGGGACCACCCATCTGGCAATAATTCTACTGATCTGTATACAAAAAAGGAATTTCACTATACCTTGGTACACAGAATAATAAAGAAACATTGACCAATCTGCTCGTTGACATCTCATCTTTTATCATAAATGTGATTCTTTCACTCATCATACTGCAAGATATGCCACAGAAACTTATGAAATCCTCTCCAATAGTATCTTCTGGTGCAGGGCACTGGGTGCATGCGAACACCACCATCTCCAGATTCCCCTCAGTCACACACTTGGTATGGCACTTTATTTGTCACGTGTACCGAGGTACAGTGAAATACATTTTTGTATACAGTTCAGTTCAAGTATCACTAGACATAAGCACTTGGATACATCTTAGATAAGCATCTCAGCTGCAGTGCAAGTGTACAGCAATAGTACAACGAGACAGTAGACAGCGTCGCCAGTTTGGTGCCATGTTCACACATCATCGTTGGGGCAAAGTCCTGACTATTCCCCACATAACATCACTGAGAGAATTGAAGGCAAGTCATCGTCATCTTATGGGAAATTGTGGAGTGAATGGGAATGGAAAAATATTTTTTTAGAAAGTAGTGCTGGAACATAAAACACACGTTAATAGGACGGGGCCCACCATCAATTTTCCTGCACCTCCTTTAATCCCGACAAATTTACGATAGTGCACTTGAAATCCCCCCCTGGAATTGCCACCGAAAATGTGGCGCCTAAACTGGGTGAGGCAGCCGATCTCATTAGGACTTCTGTGCCGAGCAGTGGATTACATTTGCCCCCTGCGGCCGGGGCTCTGGAACTCTTGTCCCGCTGAGGCCAGCAAATCCGTTCCCATTGCCGACTTTGCGGGCCGGTATCTCGGTTCCTTGGCGGACCGTTCCGGTACCGTTGGATTCCTCTCAGAGGCTGCGACTTCTGTTGGTCGGGCAACACTTATAATCCGGAAAGGCTCTGAAACCAATGGTGTCAAAAAAAATTGATGGTGGACCCGTATGTAACCTGAATTGAAAATTGCATTTAAATTTTTTTTCATTCTAAAAATAAAAATGGAATCAAAGAACACCGAGTGTGACACTGTTGAATGCACTGACACTATGTAGGAGAACAGAGAAGGTTCACCAGACTGATTCCTGGGATGTCAGGACTGTCTTATGACGAAAGACTGGATAGACTTGGTTTATACTCTCTAGAATTTAGGAGATTGAGAGGGGATCTTATAGAAACTTATAAAATTCTTAAGGGGTTGGACAGGCTAGATGCAGGAAGATTGCTCCCGATGTTGGGGAAGTCCAGGACAAGGGGTCACAGCTTAAGGATAAGGGGGAAATCCTTTAAAACCGAGATGAGAAGAACTTTTTTCACACAGAGAGTGGTGAATCTCTGGAACTCTCTGCCACAGAGGGTAGTCGAGGCCAGTTCATTGGCTATGTTTAAGAAGGAGTTAGATGTGGCCCTTGTGGCTAAGGGGATCAGAGGGTATGGAGAGAAGGCAGGTACGGGATACTGAGTTGGATGATCAGCCATGATCATATTGAATGGCGGTGCAGGCTCGAAGGGCCGAATGGCCTACTCCTACACCTAATTTCTATGTTTCTATGTTTCTAGAATGCTTTTTACATGGGTTTTGTTTTGTATATTTATCTATTATGAATACATTTTATTTCTGAAATTAAATAAAACTCGAATTGAAGAACAACATTTTATTTAAAGAGCAAGGAACAGACATGATAGATTAAATAAAAATGCTCTATTGAATACTCTTTTAACGTACACTTGAGATCTACATTGATGGCTTTCCCACAGCTGTGTAATTTAGCTCACTGCAATATTATATCGCCATTTAAATTAAAAAAATGATCAAAGGAATAATAAAAAAGTAAGCATGGATCGAAACGCGCTTGCTCACTCCTTTGTAGCAAATACAATCATGTTCATACTTATGTTACCAGACTGAAACGTATATCTTCTTGAAAGTTTTGTTTTTAAAAGAAAACATCAGAACTCAAGAGAAACCATGATTCCAGCACTTTTATGAACTGATTCTGGAACAATACGGCTTTTTTTTAATGTGTATGCAACATATTCATAAACTGTCTTACCCATTTTGATAGTGCATTCACACACTGGGCTTCATTCCAAGATAAGCTTTCAATTTTGTAACTGTTCATTGTGGCCATCAGCCTTGCAGCAATTTAACAGGACAGACGACCAACAAATGGTCGCAACTTGTCAACACTTCAAGCAATTAAAAGATGAAATAGCATTCTCCACAGTTGCTGCCTTTTACTTCATTCTTAAAAGATAACTGATATTAATTTATAACCGTTATAGTAAAGCACCAAATCCATTTTTAAATGTTGTAATCGTACCAAAAATGTACCTTCATCTGAAGTATCTTCCAAATTTCTTCTCTTACCCAGTAATCTCTTCCAATGACAAAACTCAGGACGTGTTTATTTCAGGAATCTGGCTCTGTGCATGCAAAAAGGCATAGTCTGCCCAACGTAGCTATCTGAGAGTGATTAAGGCCCCACTACTAGGGATGTTGACCCAGGAGATATCACCGATATGGGATTACTTACTCTTCCAATGAATTTGGCAGACTTTGCAGAAACATTGATGTTTTTCCACTGCCTTGAGGATAGGTTGTCCAGATCTCGAAAGCACTTTGGAGGGAGATTACTGCTGCCGAATAGACCACAAATTTGGTATCAAGTCCGAGGTCTTGGTTTTGGTTTTTCCTATTTCTAGTTCTCCATTGATTAGAGGTCACATTGGGCTTTGAAACCAACGATAAATTTCACCATCAATGCAGACACAAGAAACTGCAGATGCTGGAATCTTGTGCAAAGCACTGAAGTGCTGGAGTAACTCGGCAGGTTAGGCAGCATCTGTAGAGGGAATGGACAGACAATGTTTCGAGTCAGGACCCTTCTTCAGAGTATAGTTAGGTGGAGAAAGCTGGAAAATGGAAGACACAGTTGGGAAGGGAGCGGATGGGGAGTTGATCGGCAGATGGGTGAAATGACAAAGGCTAGATGTGAAAAGGTGGCAAAATTGTGTCAGATAAGAAGGTAGGAGTGAAATGTGGAGCTGGAAAAAGGGGATATGGGTGAAAGTGTTCAGTGGGGAGGGGAAAGAGGGGAGAGAAAAGGGAATATAGGTGCAGGCGATGAGCATATGGAGGAGGGGACATGAGCAGGGTGGCTAGGGGGAGGTGGAGGGTACGAGAAATGTACCCACCATCACCCTCCCCCAAGCCGGCCATTTCACTTTCACATTCATCCTCCCTCTGGCTTTATATTTCACTCCCTCCTCTTCTCCTTATCTGAGAAACTTGTCTCCTATTTTGCATCCGTGTCATCATCGAGTCATATGGTTCGAACAGTGTTAAATTTGATTTAAACCACACAGCCAGACTATCTGCCTACTTCCTCTGTCATCAACTAAATCAGCTTCTTAGTTCATGTTACACCCAGACCCGTCACCTCTAAACTGGACGCAACCTCTTACACCGGCCAGGCTTCCATTCAAAACCCGAAACCCATGGCTTGTGTTCACAATTGCACAAATTTCCATTCCTGCTGGGTTTAAAAAAAAAAAAAAAAACTGGCCTAACATTAAATCCCAGAAAATTAAAGTCTTAGTTTAAAACTTTTCATCTTTGCTAATCCTTGCAGGACCTCAACTCCTCCCCATGTCAAATAGCCACTACCTTTACAAAACTGAGGTATTGTACCCTGTACATCTGGCCTCCAGCACGTCGATTTACTCAAAGCCCTTGAATTCACATTGTAAAATCAAAGGTCCCGCTTCTTCTGCAGTTGTATAGGGCTCTGGTGAGACCACATCTGGAGTATTGTGTAGTTTTGGTCTCCTAATTTGAGGAAGGACATCCTTGTGATTGAGGCAGTGCGGCGTAGGTTCACGAGATTGATCCCTGGGATGGCGGGACTGTCATATGAGGAAAGATTGAAAAGACTAGGCTTGTATTCACTGGAGTTTAGAAGGATGAGGGGGTGGATCTTATAGAAACATATAAAATTATAAAAGGACTGGACAAGCTAGATGCAGGAAAAATGTTCCCAATGTTGGGCGAGTCCAGAACCAGGGGCCACAGTCTTAGAATAAAGGGGAGGTCATTTAAGACTGAGGTCAGAAAAAACCTTTTCACCCAGAGAGTTGTGAATTTATGGAATTACCTGCCACAGAGGGCAGTGGAGGCCAAATCACTGGATGGATTTAAGAGAGAGTTAGATAGAGCTCTAGGGGCTAGTGGAGTCAAGGGATATGGGGAGAAGGCAGGCATGGGTTATTGATTTGGACCGATCAGCCATGATCACAATGAATGGCGGTGCTGGCTCGTAGGACCGAATGGCCTCCTCCTGCACCTATTTTCTATGTTTCTATGTCTCATCTTCGAAATGTGTTCCTTTTGCAGCCAAGTACCAAATCTAATGCTCCAAGGAAGTATTTTGGCACGTTAATGCTGCTGCATAAATATGAATGATTAAAATGCATCGATATTTCCTTGCAATTCATTTTTGCATACTGCACTTTCTTTCAAAGGAGAATAGCTAGTTTAATTACGGCTTATTAATTAATTTTAAGTTCAATCAAAATCTGCAACTCTTCCCCTGAAAGTTCATAAATTTGAATTAGAATATTTAAAATAAATTTTTATTTTCGTACATATATTACATGTATTTGTCACATACAATGTAAAATCGCTACAAACATTTGACACATTTTCTTTGCTTTAAATTCAGTTATCAAAAAATAGGAAGACATTAATACATTTTTGGTCATATAAACGAGCAGTGCTCATGCAGTTTGAGATAAAGTCAGAAGCATTTCATCACTGACAAAGTCCTGAACAACACTATTACCTTGCAACCCCAGCATCGGCCTTTACAGTAACAGTGTTTATGATAAAAAGGGAAAGCTTGAATCAAAGTTTATCTATTGTTTGTCAAGCTGGAAGAGTTACATTCATGTTCAAATCACAAGGTGACCATAAACTGCAATGCTCTGTAACAAACTCCCCAGAGTAACAAACTATATTAGGCAAAATGAGGACGGCTTGTGTTTGCCAACCTTATCAAGGCAAATGCTACTCTAATATGACGCCATTGTTCAGTGCACTCCAAAAAAATAATGCTACACAGTCTGACCTCATCAATCTTTTCACACCTACAATAACCCATCTTTAAAGGAATTCATCATTTCAAATGAAGCATAGCTACAAAACAACCAATAGCTTTTAATCCACGTCACTATTTTGTCACTCTACCCATTTTTTTCTATTATACCCGCTACAAATGTTGACAGACCTATTTCCAAAGATTAGTTTTGCAGCAATATTTTACTAGGAAATTGAAAATAATTTTACAGAGTATCTCAAATTGTGCCTTTGATTACTAAAATAATTCTTAAATGTCACCAAAGACTGCAGACGTCAGGGGATATTGTACAATTGACGTACAACAGATCTTTTAGTATTACCTCTCTCTCTCACTTAAGTTTGGGAAGGGCTGGGAGAGGGAGAGAAGTCTCAGTGAATAATGCACATTTTGGCTGAATAATGTGCATGCAAGTGGGAATGTCAAAGATCACAAATTAATAAGCAATCCTTTTAAATACCGAAGTGCAAGGTCATCCCACAAATACCACAACATTTTATTCAAAATACTTAATGGGAGAGCATAAAAGGCATGATGGAAAACATCAGCAGCATTGAATTGTCCAAATTCACTAATACCAACTCACGCTCATATAGCTCGGTCTTTAACAATATATTCAGACTCTGAATTTTTTTTTTTAAATTTGCAGATTTTCTGAAATGTCCAAACAATATCTATCCTTTGGAATTATGGTGCAAAGCGAAATTTCAGTGCTCTCTATCTTTCAGTGCTGTTTATAAGATGATATACCGATTTCCACCGATACTGATGCCACCAGGCAGACCAGTACAATTAGTCACACTTCCTAACAATTGAAAAATCACATTTTAAGTGCATTGGGTAATTACATTGAGATAAGCTGCCATAAACCATGGGATTGAGATGCTTCTTGCTTGAAGCAGCACTGGCATTTATAATTATACAAAAATGAATCCAGCTCAGTTGCAAACAAACACGCCTCAGAGAAAGTGAACAGATTTGAAAGTGACTCAATGTGCAGGATTTTACCATGTCCATCACGTAGTTAAAGGAAACCAGTTTTCTAACCACTATTGGACTATATGAAAAATGGACTCAATTAAATGTATTGCCTCATTACACAGTGGTAATAAAAGCTGGTGATAACATTTTAATCAAGTGGCTTGATTAAATCAAGATTTATCAAGTTTCCATGCCGCATATCAGATGTATATCTGCAAAGTCTTGTCCTATTTTAGTTAAAGTAACACATGAAGGTGTGGAAACATGAAACACTCAATCTGTACTGTAGGAAATGGGGATAGTAGAGAATGTTCATTTGCTTTGTACAAAATCCCAGAGGTATTGGCACAATTATATTGATTTGCATAATGTGAATAGCCATTCACCATTTAAACGCAAAACCTTTTAGCAGTTTTTTTTTTCTCTTTCCCGAACATGGATCGATCACCGAAGGCAGGAGTTCAAACCATAATTAAAATTTTCTAACAGGAGCAATTCTTTCATTAATAATACCGTCTGAGACAATACCTTTGGCAATGCCTGCCGGTGATGCAAACAAGAATTATTCCAATTTTACATCTAAAATAATGTCAACAGGAAACTTTGAACTGAACATCTGGTAGAATTAGTCCACTAAGCAACTCAAAACTCATGTCAAGTCAGTAAAAAAAGTAGTCGGCGTTATGTTGGTTGAATGTTCAGAACTCCTTTGGTAACAAAGAGCAAACCAACTGCACTGGGAGTCTTGCAAGTAACAAATCCTCACTGATGTCGGACATGGATAGATTTTTCAACAGCACCCAGAATTCCAATGTTTTTCACTGGTCGGCACATTCTTAAGTTCAATGTAGTCCCCTTGGCTCTGTGTCAGAGTTCCCAAATTTGACATCAAGCACTTTACCAATAGACTGCAACACCAAATGGAATTTCACGTTATTGTTAAAAGTCACACTCACATCAACATAATAGCATGCAAACTTATGTTTGATTTAGTTTAGAGGTACAGCACAGAAAGAGGCCCTTCGCTCCCCCCACCCCCGAGTCTTCGCCAACCAGTTATCCCAGGACACTAGCACTATTCTACACACACTTGGGATGATTCAGTTTTTACCGAAGCCAATTAATCTACAAACCTGTATGTCTTATGGAATATGGGAGGAAACCCGAGCATCCCGGAGAAATGCCACGTGGTGAAAGGGAGAGCATACAAACACCACACGGACAGCGCCCGTAGTCAGGATTGAACCTCTATAAGATCCCCCATCATCCTCCTGCGCTCCATGTAATAGAGACCCATCCCACTCAACCTCTCCCTATAGCTCACACCCGCTAGTCCTGGCAACATCCTCGTAAATCCTTTCTGAACCCTTTCAAGCATGACAATATCTTTCCTATAACACGGTGCCCAGAACTCTACGCAATATTCTAAATGCGGTCTCACCAACGTCTTATACAACTGCAACATGACCTCCCAACTTCTATACTCAATCCTCTGACTGATGAAGGCCAAAATGCCAAAAGCCTTTTTGACCACCTTATCTACCTGCAACTCGACCTTCAAGGAACCATGCACCTGTACTCCTAGATCCCTCTGCTCTACAACACTACCCAGAGGCCTACCACTCATCAGTTAGAGTGCAGTCCTGACCTCCCATCTACCTCATTGGGGACTTTTGAACTATCTTTAATCGGACTTTAATGTTATTTCTTGCTCTAAATGTTGTACCCATTATCCATTACCTGTACACTGTGGAAGGCTTGATGGGATCCATATATAGTCTTTCTTCGACTGGGATAGCATGCAACCAAAAGCTTTTCACTGTATACGTGACAATAACAAACTAAACTAAATTACCTCATGGCTTGAGCAACATTCTTGTTTTGTTTCACGGAAGTTTCAAACCAACCGACAAAATGGTTCTCTTTACTGAAGATATTTATCTCATTTCTGGTGATGGCCCATTCTGATAGGTCACACTGTTTCGAAGAGGAAACAAAAATAAGTTCCATATACAAATTCCATATAAAATACAAATTCAATATACAATTCCATATAAAATTGCACCCAGAGGAATTACATATAAAATAGGGCGGCACGGTGGTGCAGCGGTAGAGTTGCTGCCTCACAGCGCCAGGAGACCCGGGTTCGATCCCAACTACGGAGTTTGTACATTCTCCCTGTGGACCGCGTGGGTTTCCTCAGAGATCTTCGGTTTCCTCCCACACTAGTAGGTTAATTTGCATGGTGTGAATGTGAAATTGTCCCTAGTGTGTGTAGGATACTGTTAATGTGCGGGGATCGTTGGTTGCTGCGGACTCGGTGGGCCGAAGGGCCTGTTTCCGCGCTGTATCTCTAAACTAAACAAAAACTGCAGTTTTGTGCATTTTTAAACACACATAATGACTATAATTCATGTGTAAAATAACTATCGTCAAAGGGAAAAGTAGTCAAGAACAAAGTGACGGTTTAATTTGCTGATGGTTAAAATACCTATATACAGAGACTGGGAAGGGACAAGTGTAATAAATTCAGTCCCAAAAGTCAAAACCAAAACTCAATTTACCCTGCCTGCAAATCTAAATGCAATTTGACTTTGCTGTATATTTAAAAACCTACCCTGGAAACATTTAAATTGTTGGCAATTTCAGTGCTTATGCTATTTACAATATTAGTCAATGATGAGGAGTTCCTCTCAGTGCAGGTAGCGCCATCTGCTGGTTAATTTTTCACAAACCTTCTGCAAACCATCATTGGATTCTTGCCTAGAACACAAAGTGCTGGAGTAGGGCACCGCAACTGCTGCTGCCTCACAGCGCTGGAGTCCCCAGTTCAATCCTGACCTTGGTTGCTGTCTATGTGAAGTTCGCAGGTTCTCCCTGTAGCCGTGTGGGTTTCCTCTGGGATCTGCTGTTTCCTCCCACATCCCAAATACGCGAGGGTTTGTAGGTTAATTGCCCCCTAGTGTGTAGGGAGTGGATGCGAAAGTGGGATAACATAGAACTAGGGTGGACGGGTGATCAATGGTCAGCATGAATTCTGTGGGCCAATGAGCCAGTTTCCATGCTGTATCGCTAAACCAAACTAACGCAGTGAGTCAGGCAGCATCTCTGATGTACATGAATAGGCGATGTTTTGGGTGGGGACTCTTGTGTTATCATGGCTACTCTCCTTGCGCTGATGTCCACACCATATCTGCCCGTCCAGATAAGGTTGGAGACCTTCTCCCAAACTTCTGAGTGCTGCGCCACTGCTCGGAGGAGCATTACATGAACATAGAAACATAGAAAATAGGTGCAGGAGTAGGCCATTCGGCCCTTCGAGCCTGCACCACCATTCAATATGATCATGGCAGATCAACCATCTCAGTATCCTGTACCAGCCTTCTCTCCATACCCTCTGATCCCTTAGCCACAAGGGCCATATCTAACTCCCTCTTAAATATAGCCAATGAACTGGCCTCAACTACTTTCTGTGGCAGAGAATTCCACAGATTCACCACTCTCTGGGTGACATTTTTTTTTATCATCTCTAAAAGATTTCCCCCTTATCCTTAAACTGTGACCCCTTGTTCTGGACTTCCCCAACATCGGGAACAATCTTCCTGCATCTAGCCTGTCCAACTCCTTAAGAATTTTGTAAGTTTCATTAAGATCCCCCCTCAATCTTCTAGATTCTAGCGAGTACAAGCCGAGTCTATCCAGTCTTTCTTCATATGAAAGTCCTGCCATCCCAGGAATCAGTCTGGTGAACCTTCTGAACAATATATCCCTTTGCCATCTGATAGTTGAGCGAAGAATCCCATTCTCACTTCAACCTAAAACTAACAAGCGATGAACTTGAATTTCATCACTGAGAGCAAAGGGGTCTCCAATACTGTTAGTTAGCAAAGTATACAGGGTGCAACAAAACAGTCTATTAAACCATTTTATTTAGGATGTGAGTGCCTTGTGCGGCAAATGAGCATAAAAACAAGTGCTGGAGTAACTCAGCGGGTCAGACAGCATCTCTGGAGAAAAAGATGGGTGATGTACCAGGTCAGTTCCCTTCTGCAGACAAATTCTAAAAGCAGTTGGTTGATTAGAATAAACCATAAAACTAAATATGGAGCAGAATTAGAGGCAGGACCAAAAGGGACTCACTAAAACATTGTTTAACAAGATAACTCTGATTCCAGCATGTTGCATAAGTTTCCATCTGTTACTCGGTTACTGATAAAGCTTTTAAGAAGGAACTGCAGATGCTGGAAAATCGAAGGTACACAAAAATGCTGGAGAAACTCAGCGGGTGCAGCAGCATCTATGGAGCGAAGGAAATAGGCAACGTTTCGGGCCGAAACGTTGCCTATTTCCTTCATTCCATAGATGCTGCTGCACCCGCTGAGTTTCTCCAGCATTTTTGTCTACCTACTGATAAAGCTTGTTGCTTTGTCAAGTATATCTTTGTTAATTTATTTCAAAAATCCAATCGAAAATTTCTGATGTCTAAATAGCTTCAAGAGCAGTTGACCAGATCAATCACATCAAATAAAACACTCAGCTGAGTGCAGGAATGAATGGAAATGAATGTGCAAGAAAGTGATGAAGGTTAATTAGAAACACAAATCTGTACACATTGGAAAAGGTGCCATTGAAAATGTTTTAATGTTGAACCTGGATGATTGCCAAAAGCAGACTAATGGCTCTTGGGTGAATAATCTCCAATTAAAGGATAAGAAAACCACTCATGATATTATAGTTCAGCATTTAAACAACACTTTCTTTTAACATTATACGGTGGTGCAGTGGTGCAGCAGTTGAGCTGCTGCCATACAGCGCCAGAGAACCGGGTTCAATCCTGACCACGGGTGTTGTCTGTACAGGGTATGTACATTTTCCCTGTGACCGCGTGGATATTCTCAGGGTACGCCGGCTTCCTCTCATACTCCAAAGTCTGACAGGCTTGTAGGCTAATTGGCTTTGATAATATTGTAAATTGTCCCTGATGGTAGTAGTCGACGCGGACTCAGTGAGCCCAAGGGCCTATTTCCACATTGTTTCTCTAAAGTCTAAAGTTGAATGATTGTGGCAGAACATGACACAGATTCTTTAAATTGAAATACACACATTAACAGGTTATTTAATATTTAATTTAAAGTGGTGGTTTCCACACAATCCCATTGGGGGACAGAGGGTGGTTCCAAAGATTCTAGGGGATTCATGAGGATTTAATAAGTAATTTAGTTAGAAAGTAAAAAAAAAAAAGATGAAACACTTTCAACAGTGTTAACTCCCCCAGCCAAAGGGCTGCTGCATAGTTTGCAGAGCATAAATCATCTAAAAAGCTTGCAGAGCACTGTTTTAAAGGCCTGGAGAACAAGCAGAAAGCTCAAGCTTTAATGAACAAGACATCAATGTTCTCTCTGCTCTGACATTTGTGGAATATCCTATTTTAGTTTAGAGATACAGCACGGAAACAGGCCCTTCGGCCCACCAAGTCTGTGCCGATCAATGATCCCCGCACACTAACACCATCCTACACATGCTACGGACAACTTACACTTTGACCGAAGTCAATTAACCTACAAACCTGTACATCTTTGGAGTGTGGGAGGAAACCGGAGCACCCGGAGAAAACCCACTCAGGTTACGGGGAGAACGTACAAACTCCGTACAGACAAGCACCCATAGTCAGGAACAAACCCGGGTCTCTGGCACCCTTGCATCCTATCTGATGGTAGAACTTAAAAATCAACTGTATCTGATTTAGGAGTAGTATGCTCAGATGTAACAAGTGCTCTATAGTGTACGGAAGATGGATTCTACTATTCTACTAAGTATTCTACTATGATTCTACTAAGTATAATAACAGAAATCTGAGAGAAATTTGACTTTTTGTATGCATGATTGTTGAATCTTTGCTACTGTCAGCATGACAGTGCAGATCGGGGAGATATCGAGACAGGACAAATGAAAGGAAGGATGTTATGATTTCATTAATACTCATTGCAAGAAAAACAATTACTGATTGCATTTTAGTCCAAATTGTTTGCAAGCCTCTTTAATGTCAACATAGTTTATATTACTTAATCATAAGATCAGAACATTTGTGTAGCTACACTATTAGGAACAAAATAACTCACAACCACCACCACCACAGATGTTTAGACTGATGAGATATTTTTTATAATTTTACTTTATATTTACAACACGAAGGTTAGAAGAGCACAATGGGGCAGCGGTAGAGTTGCTGCCTTTCAGCACCAGAGATCTGGTTCGATCCTGACTATCGGTGCTGTCTGTATGGAGTTTGCATGTTCTCCCTGTGACCGTGTGTGTTTTCTCCGGGTGCTCCGGTTTCCTCCCACACTCCAAAGACGTGCAGCTTTGTAGGTTAATTGGCTTTGATAACATTGTCCATATTGCGTAGGATAGTGTTAGTGTACGGGGTGATCGCTGGTTGCCCCGGACTCAGTGGGCCAAAGGGCCTGTGTCTACGCTGTATGTCTAAAGTCTAAAGTAAAGTCTAAAGCTAAGCACACTTGGCTACAGGGTTATTATGCATGAGAATGGTCAATATAAATCTTCTAAAGATACAAATGCGGCAGCAAATACTTCAGATCACCTTATTTGCCAAGAGAACACATGGCACTGGGCTTCCGTCCACCAAAGCAATTTTGCTGTCTAAATCGTGCTTCCACTTGAGGCAGCTGTGGAAGGTTGTTATATCCGTCACATCGAACATGATGATGCACGCCCCAGCATCTCTGTAATATAACCTAGTCATCGACGTAAATCGCTCTTGCCCTAAGAACACATTAATTATTTATTCACTGAACAGTTTATTTACAATCGTCTCTACATCTACAAAATTGATGACAGAATTTTACCCGGTGATGATTCAGTTGATAAAAAAAATGCAGGAAATTTATGTACTCATTTTTTTTGCACCAATCCACTTCTAAGAACGTGCTTAGGCACAATTTTATGGTAGGATTAGAGAACCTCTACAACTCATCCATTCTGTTACTAATTGTAATGGATACCAAATTGGAAAAATATTCAGTTGTCAAATATTAAACCTTTATCGACCTAGAGATAAAATGTTCAAGAAGGAACTGCAGATGCTGGAAAATCGAAGGTAGACAAAGATGCTGGAGAAACTCAGCGGGTGCGGCAGAAGGATTTTGGCCCGAAACGTTGCCTATATCTTTCGCTAGATAGATGCTGCTGCACCCGCTGAGTTTCTCCAGCATTTTTGTCTACCTTAGAGGGTGGAGGATACAAGGAATGAACTGCCAGAGGAGGTATTGTTTAAGAAAGATCTGCAGATGCTGGTAAATCGAAGGTAGCCACAAAATGCTAGAGTAATTCAGCGGGGGAGGCAGCATCTATGGAGAGAAGCAATTGCCGATGTTTCGGGTCGAGACTCTTCTTCTGCCAGAGGAGGCAGATGAGGCAGGTACAATAAGCATTTAAAAGACTCTTGCACAGGTACATGGATAGGAGAGGTTTAGAGAGATGTGAGCCAAATGCAGGCAAATGGGACCAGCTTAGATGGGGAAGAATGGTTGGGATTGAGATGTTGGACCAAAGGACCTCTTTCCACATTGTATAACTCTAGACTATTAATCCGTTACCCTATTTCACAGAGAGGCTTTTCAGTCGGGGTAGAATTATTTTTCCTTGCCACAACATTCAGAGTGAAATTCTACAATTCAATTTTTCAATTATGTTATCCATGCTGCAGAGCAGAATTGTTTAATTATTATTTTTTTTAATAGCCCTGCTCGCTCAATAATGCTTAATTAATAGTCTTTCTTCCATCATGACTGATGACTACAAAACATCCAGTTCCATTTGGAATTTCCCAATTAATGAATGTTTCCACGCTGTATCACTCTATGACTCTATAATGGAGGCATGCAGCAAGACCTGGACATCATTTAAGTTGGCTGAAAAATGAAAAGTAAAATTTGCACTATACAAATGTCAAATATTAACCATCTCCAATAACATAATTCACAGCAAGTCTCCTTGGGATTCAGTGGCATAACCATGTAGCTTCAAGGTTTCAGTGGGTCACCTAATAAATGCGGGCTGATTACATACATTAGGGTAAATGAACAGGTCAAAGGCTGACTGTACTGTAGTAACTTGCCTCAACTTCCCAAACCTTTCCATCATGCACATGGCAGAAATTGGGAAAGTTGTGGAATATCATCCAAATTCAGTGCAGTTCATAAGTGATAGGAGCAGAATTTATGCCATATGGCCCATGAAGTTTACTCCGCCATTCAATCATGGCTAAAGGGCCTGTCCCACTATACGAGGTAATTCAAAAGTTCTCCCGAGTTTCCCCTGATTCGAACTCGGAGAATTACGGTAATAGCTGCTCGTAGGTACTCAGGGTTCTCGTGGACATTTTTCAACACGTTGAAAAAACTTCACGAGCTTACCGCGTTTCCCGAGTACTTGCCGTTAGCGTTACGAGCCGCTAAGAGACGTCATGAGCTCCGACGTACCCGCTACGTACATTCTACGTACTTACCACGAGTTTGTTTTTTTTTAAATTCGGGAGAGCTCTTGGGTAAACTCGTATAGTGGGACAGGCTCTTAATCTATCTTCTCCTCTTAACCCCATTCTCCTGCCTTCTCCTCATAACCCCCGACGCCTGTACTAATCAAGAATAAATCTATATCTGCCTTAAAAATACCCAATTACTTGGTCTCCACAGCCTTCTGTGGCAATGAGTCCCACAATTGCAACAATCGAGGTTCTCACCATCAACACCAAAGCAGCTGGCCGAGTGGAACCCCATCGACTATTCTTCATGCATCATGTGATTGGCAGGGATGGTGGAAAGTTCCATTGTAGCATTGGCAAGAAAGTTGATGAGGATTTGAGGGGAAAGAATCCCACTTCTCTGCAGCCACAATTTTTTTCCTGTCAACATCCTCACCAACTTTCTTTCCAATGCTACAATTGAAAATATGGGTCAGATGACTATCCACGTCAAGACCAGCAGGCCTTTTTGAAGTTGGGTCCCGACCTGAAACATCACCTATCTATCTTCTCCAGAGATGTTACCTGACCTGCCTAGCATTTTTGTGTCCTTTGGCCTTTTTGAGAACTCCACTTTATCAATTATTACCCTATGCAGAATCTCAAGTACATCTTTTGCAGAGGCTCCAGCAGTCTCTCATCTTCCCTGCTGAAGAATGATATACAAAATGATATACAGTACCAGACTTGGCTCCATCTCCTTTTGTGGTCTCTGACTAATTCCAATTCCTCCCCTACATCACATTTCCTATTCACGTGCCCACTAAATATTTTTAGATATCCTTTTTGTGCGTGTTACCAGCCTTCTCGCATGATCCCTAGTATTTCCTTCTTTTAACTTCTCAGAACTTCCTGTAATCAGATGTTTTTTTCTGTCTTGTTACGATCCTGTCATGTGAATCTGTCATATATTCTTTCTTCTCTGCTTCATTTTACTTGTTTATTTTTTTTTTAATCCAAGTTGTTCCAGCTTTAATTTCCATAACTTACTCTCTAATGGGAATGCACCCACATTGTAGCTGAATCTTTAAAGATGTCGTTATTCACGTAGAGATTTTATTCCATCCCAATTTACTGAAGCCGGATCATCCGATTGAAATGAGTACTTCTCCAGTTGATTAGTCTTACCTTGGAGTGTTCCTGTTTAAGAAAGAACTGCAGGTGCTGGAATAATCTAAGGTAGACAAAAATACTGGAGAAACTCAGCGGGTGAGGCAGTATGCTACCTTGGAGTGTTCCTTATCCATTTCCACATCTATTTGGAACCTCACGATATGACATAAATCAAGTACAAGGATCATGGGGTGGCACAGAGGCGCAGCGGTAGAGCTACTGCCTTACTGCACCAGAGATCAGAGTTCGATCCTGACTACGGGTGTTGTCTGTACAGAGTTTGTACGCACTCCCTGTGACAGTCTGCGTTTTCTCCGGTTTCCTCCCACACTCCGAAGACGTACAGGTTTCTAGGTTAATTGGCTTCAGTGAAGATAGTAAATTGTCCCCAGTGTGTAGGATAGTGCTAGTGTGCAGATAATGCTGGTCGGCACGGACTCGGTGGGTCGAAAGGTCTGTTTTCATGCTGTATCTCTGAACTGAACACACATTGATAATGCATGCACTTAACTTGGTTCATTTCTCAGAATAGAATTCAGGGATGCCACCATTTCTTTGGGCCACAAATGCTTTAATCAAGTTGTTCTACATGTTCTTCAGAAATCCCTTCCCCTCTTAGTTCCTCATGCATGCTATCCCAGTTTTTATTTGAATCGTTAAAGTAATTTATTTACACTACTCTATGGCTTCATATGTTTTCCATAAGTGAAGAGTTGAGAACAATTGCCCTTCTATAATTAAAATTAATCTAAACTCAGCAATATGGGAGACAGAATAGGTCTGATACAGGACCTCACAATAGAGGTAAAAAATTCCATGACAAAGGTTAACTATACATCTAAAAGGGAATTATTCGTTAATTAAAAGAAACGACTTTAAATGTTTGACGTCAGTGAAAATTGCTTGTAATATTGTATATTTTACACAAATTCCAGGCAGCTGGCCTGCATGGAACTTCCATTAAATAAATACAAACTTCAAAAAAGTACTCCTTTTAAGTTTTATTTGTTTTTTTAACATTAATTTGAAACCAAATATAATTGCCACTGAGAGCAGCTATGCAAGGATACCAGCAGGTGACTTGTTTCACTTGGTATATCTCCTCAAAACAATTTCCAAAATAAATTGTGGGATATTCAATGTGCACGATTTTATAAAGAGCATAACCTATTGACATACTAAAGCGTAACTCAGCGGGACTGCAGAAGTCACAATCAGAAGAAGGGTCTTGAACCTCAACGTCACCCATTCCTTCTCTCCAGAGATGCTGCCTGTCCCACTGAGTTACTCCAGCATTTTGTGTCCATCTTCGGTGTAAACCAGCATCTGAAGTTCCTTCCCACACATTATTGACATAGTAACATTCGATCAGGAAATCATTTCCATATGTAATAATTGAGTAACAACAACCCATTTGAAATATTTCTGGTTCAGAAACTGAAGTTGGCACTTACCTGCTATGTCCCAAAGCTGAAGCCGAACGGCCTCCGTGTCAGACCACTGTAAAGTTTTCAGAGCAAAGTCCACTGAAATCAATGAACAAAGTATAGTTATCAGTGTTTGTGAAGAGAAAACAAAAGATCTTTACAACAACATTCAATGATTTAGCCAGGATAAAATTAGGATTGCATCTGAACATCATTAGTTATTGTCTATTGAACAACAAAACACTCAGCCGAGAGAATTATTGATCCCCAATGAAGATCTTCCTCGAATCAGATATTTGTTGGCAATGCATTTTGCAAAATAATGCAGGATGTTGGAAATCTGAAAGTAAAACAAAGTGCAGGATATCTTCAGGTCAGGCAGCATCTGTGAAGATCGATGACCTATCAACCGACAGCTCCTTGGATAAAGGAAATAATCCACATTTTCCAGGGACTCTGGGTGTATCTTTATTGTCAGAGGGCAGTGCCAAACAATGGCAGTTTGATAGAGACCTTACTTTGCAGAAGTGCACGGTCTACCCTCAAGTCAACAGGCAAATAATGGGCTGAAGCTCAGAATAAATGTAAAGCCTGTTCACACCGGCAGTAGGGCGCTTGGAAATTTTAATCGATTCACTTTTCAGGATGCAGGCACCACTGGCAAGGCAGTATATGTGACCTATATTTAGTTCCCCCCCCCCCCTCCCCTCCCCCTCCCCAAATATCATGGTTTGCTGGATCACTTCAGATGGGTCTGAAGTCACAGAGGCCAGACCAGGCAAGAATTGCAGATGTCCTCTCTCAAAGTAGGTTAGAAAACCAGTCGTGTATTCTGATAACTTTCTAGCCATAGTGTTTAAGAAGGAACTGCAGATGCTGGAAAATCGAAGGTAGACAAAAGTGCTGGAGAAACTCAGCGGGTGCAGCAGCATCTATGGAGCGAAGGAAATAGGCAATGTTTCGGGCCGAAACGTTGCCCATTTCCTTCGCTCCATAGATGCTGCTGCACCCGTTGAGTTTCTCCAGCACTTTTGTCTAACTTTGTAGCCATCACTGCAGACTGTTGAAATTCGAGATTATAAAGCAAATGTAAATTTCATCATCGGATTTAAACTTCGAAAGTTCTCTGTGTTATTCCAGGGTTCTAGATTACTACTGTGGGGCGGCACGGTGGCGCAGCGATAGAGTTGCTGCCTTCTTCTTAGGCCCCCTTCGGTCATGGGCCTCAAGACCCATCTCTTCACCGCTGCCTATCCTTAGCCCCACGTCCCCCTCCCTTTTCATCTGTGCACTAATTGCCTCATATTGTGTTTTGAATTGTATTCTGTCTTTACTTTGTGTACTAGTCATGTCTCTACTATTTATTTCATTCCCCTTACATGTTTTTCGTCTACCTGCTACATTTTTGTAAGGTGTCCTTGAGACTCTTGAAAGGCGCCCATAAATAAAATGTATTATTATTATTATTATTAAATGTATTTCCACACGAGAAATTGCGCATGGGAAATGATGGGGTGGATTTCTCTCTTTAGCAGACAGACAGACAGACAGATGGAGATAAATTGACTGGGTAAAACAAGGGAGATATTAAAGATAGACACAAAATGCTGGAGTAGCTCAGCGGGACAGGCATCATCTCTGGAGAGAAGGAATGGGTGACATTTTGGGTCGAGACACTTCTTCAGACCCGAAACATTACCCATTCCTTCTCTCAGAGGTGCTGCCTGTCCTGCTGAGTTATTCCAGCATTTTGTGTCTATCGTCGGTGTAAACTGGCATCCGCAGTTCCTTCCTACACGAGGGAGATATTGATGCAGGATGCTGATGTACACAACAGGAGCCTGCTTCATTCTTCTCCATTAAAGATACGCTAACCTTACCAAAATGCTTGGCATTGCCCATGCTTTGCTTGGAAAGACAAGATAAAATCTACTAATTTATCTATTAAAAGATGAAAGATTAAATAGAAAGATTCCAATGTAAAGTTTCAGATTCATCATGTACCTCAGAAAATACTATGAATCGCAGAGCATGCAAAAATGTCAGAGTAGAGATATTTTACAGCATTGTTCAGGCAATACCAGTGCAATCTACTGCTGATTTTACCAGGTATTATCATTGATAATTCCAGGGCGGCACAGTAGTAGAGCTGCTATCTCACAGTGCCAGAGATTCGGGTTCGATCTGGACCTCGGGTGCTGTCCATGTGGAGTTTGCATGTTCTCCCTGTAACTGTGTGGGTTTCCTCCCGGTGCTCCGGTTTCATCCCACATCCCCAAAGACGTGCGGGTTTGTAGGTTAATTGGCTCTGTACATCGCCCCTAGGGTGTAAGGAGTGGATGAGAAAGTGGGCCTAGTGTAGAATTAGTGTGAAGACAGACACAAAAAGCTGGAGTAACTCAGTGGGTCAGACAGCATCTCTGGAGAAAAGGAATAGGTGACGTTTCGGGTTGAGACCCATCCGGGTGGCGCCGTACAATGGCAGCCTCGCCAACAGCTTGTCTCGTCCTTTTCTATCTTTGTTGTTTTTAGTATGTTGTTAACTGTATGTTAATTGTATCTTTAGCTTTGTATTATGTAGTGGGAAACTTACTGGTTGTGGGAAACTTCTTTTAAATCTCTTTCCTCGACGGAGATGCGATTTTTTCCCCCCGTGTCGTATCTCCATTCACATTTCAGCCTAACATCGAGGAGCAGGCGGCCTCTTGCTGGATCGACTTTGGCAGCACCAACCGTGGGAGCCCGCGGACTTAACATCGTGGAGCTGGCGGTCCCTTTGTCAGGGATCGACCTCGGGAGCTCCAACTGCGGGAGCTTGTGGACTTAACATCGTGGAGCTCGCGGTCCCTTGGTTAGGGGCCGACTTCGGGAGCTCCAAGCCGCAGGAACATCAGGAGCTCCAAACCGCACGAGCTTCGATCGCCCCGATGCGGGAGCTTTGATCGCCCCGACTACGGATTGTTTGACTGTCCCGTCCGCGGGAGAACAAGGAGGAAAGAAGATAAGACATCATTGCCTTCCATTACAGTGAGGTATATGGGCGAGCTGCTGTGGTGGATGTTTATGTTAACTTTTAGGTAAGTGTGTGTCTTGTTGCTTTTTTTCTGGAATGTCTGTATGGCAAATCTAATTGCACTGTACCTTAAATGGTAAACGCGACAACAAAGGACCATTGAACCATTGATCTTAGTCTGAAGACCAGTATCTGCAGTTCCTTCCTACACAGAATTAGTGTGAGCAGGTGATCAATGGTCGGCATGGACTCAGTGTGTCGAAGGACTCGTGTAATATCACTAAACTTTAAATGCTGTTAAAAGTTTTTCCCTTAAATTAAGGAGCAACAATTAAATTTATTATAGGTCAATTCATTATAGCATTTTCATTATAAGTAACTAATGTGCCCATATTTCACATTTAAAGGAGAGCATAAAGACCCTGAGGTTTTCAGTTTCAAAATGCCTCATGTCACTACAATACATGGTCAATATTTTGGTTCATGAACAATAATTCTAGATTGAGTTTAAATAAAGCAAACTAATTATTCAAGAAGCTCTTATGTGGGGCCCTGATCCTTGTTGAACAAAGGTTTCAGCAGAATAAAATTTAAGTAAGCATACTCATCACACATATAATTCTGCTGTTCATGAGAAACAGTACATTTTTATTTGAAAACATATTAATTCCACCGTGGTGGATTATTAGCTGAAGCAGCTTCTGATTTTGTTACTCACTGGACATCCTTGGCAATGAACCCACTCATTTCAAATCAGTTTTACTGTTTTTTTCAAATGTTAAGGTTTTACCCTTTAATTGTAACCAGTCATTTTTATTAGACTTTACAAATCTCATTGTTGCCTTAACCACATCCTCAATCATTGCAACAACTTGGTGTAGTCCATTTTGCTGCCCCACCCCTACCGTAATTGTTGTTCCATACGCTGATACCTTTTATATGCTTATAACTGAATTACATCTCCTATGACAACAAACATTCCAGACAATTACAGTCTCATGGGGGCTCATTAATATTTCCCTACACTTCCTGCAAACCTTATTCCCATTGGTACTTGGAAAACAATGTACAGCTTAAATTAATATTTGAACATTTCCTTTTGCACAGCTCCTCGCCCACATTTTCACAAGTACGGTCATTAGTGCTTTAATTTCAATCACCAGCTGAAACACATATTGTTTCCTTTTAATACACTAAATTATCACAGAAAATGCACCCAAACTTACCGGCACTGATTCTAGACTATACTGCAATATAAATGGTATCATTTACTCCTCCACTTGCCAAGCAAACGATCTGATAATCCCAAAACTGACACTGCTTTAAATTAATAATGGCAATAATGTTTGATATGCTGATGAGGGTTAAAGTAGTGGAGAAATGTTTAAATGTTTTCCTGCTAATATTATAAGGAGTGCAGTGCACAATGAAATCTCAATTTTCGGCAAAAACTCATACTCATTTGGTTTTCACACACTGCATTGAAACCGGCTATTCAGCCCAACCTGAAAGTAACAACACAAATAGATAGTATGGCAACGGCATATCAGTCGGGGCATTGAGTAAAAATGTCAGGAAGTCATGTTGCAGCATTGTAGAACTTTGGTTCGGCTGCTTTTGGGAGTATTGTGTGCTGTTCTGGTCGCCCAATTACAGAAAGGATGGGGAGAGATTGGAGAGGGTGCAGAAGAGGTTTACCAAAAATGCTGCCTGGATTAGAAGGTATATGAGGGGAGGATGGACAAACTGGGATTGTTTTCTCTGGAATGTCAGATGTTAAGGGCAGATCTGATAGAACTGTAAAAATATTACAATAGGCATAGATATGGCAGACAATCATAACATTTTCCCTGGTTGGAAATGTCAAATACTAGAGAGCACAGCAGGGGCGGCACGGTGGAGCAGCGGCAGAGTTGCTGCCTTACAGCGCTTGTAGCACCAGAGACCCGGGTTCAATCCTGACTCCGGGTGCTGACTGTACGGAGTTTGTACGTTCTCCCCGTGACCGCGTGGGTTTTCTCCGAGATCTTTGGTTTCCTCCCACACTTCAAAGACATACAGGTTTGTAGGTTAATTGGCATGGTGTATGTGCAAATTGTCCCTAGTGTGTTTAGGATAGTGTTAATGTGCTGGTCGGCGCAGACTTGATGGGCCGAAGGGCATGTTTCCGCGCTGTATATCTCAACTAAACTAAAGCAAAGGCTTAAGGTGAGAGGGGCAAAGTTTAAAGGAGATGTGGGACAAATTTTATTAATAAAACAAAGATGCTTGGAATGTGTGGTCAGATATGATATGAGTGTTCAAGAGACTTACATCCGTAAGTGGCGGCGCTGTGAAACGGCTGCGGCTCGCCTGCAGTCTGTCTGTTTTTACTTTTTTGTTGTTGTTTTTTTTGTCTAGTTCAGTTAAACCTTTGGTTATTAGGTGGTGTTATGTGTGTGGGGGGGGCTGAAACAGGGCTTTCTGTCTCTCCCTTCGGGGGAATGCGACTTTTTTGTCGTATCCCCCTTCTCTTCCCCCGCCTGAGCTGAGGCCCAATGGCGGAGCTGGCGGCCTCCAACCTGCGACCGACCACGAGGCTCTGGAGGTAGAGCCAGCCAGGACTTACCAACGCGAGGCTGGCCGTCTTCAAGCTGCGTCAACGTTCGGGCAGCGGCACGACTCGGCGCTCTGGTGAGGGCGGACGGCGCGGGGCTGAGACACTCCTGTGTGGGCGGCCCGGCTACCGGCTGGAAGGCGCTCTCCTGTGGGCAGCCCGGCTCTCGGCTGGAATGCGCTCCCATGTGGGCGGCGCGATGCGGGGCTGAGACACTCCCGTGTGGGCGGCCCGGTGCGGGGCTGAGACGCTCCCGTGTGGGCGGCCCGGTGCGGGGCGGAGACGGTGCTCCGGTGGCTGAGGCGGCGTTATGGCGGCGGCGACCTGAATCCGGGGCTCGGCCGCGGGCCAGTGGACGACATCGTCGGGAGCTCGCGGGTCACAGGCTGGTGCCTGTTTTCCGGAGCTCCCGTGGCAACAGCTGCGTCCGCTGGACTGGAGGGCGGCAGCTTCGACCACCCCCGGGCCGCGGAGCTTGAACCGCGGGACTGACTTACCATCGCCCGGTGGGGTATCGCCTCAGCGCAGAGGGAGAATAGGAGGGAAGAGACAGTAACTCTGAGACATTTGCCTCCATCACAGTGAGGAGGTGCTTGGTGAACTCACTGTGGTGGATGTTAATTTGTGTTTATTGTGTGTTGTTATTATTACATGTATGGCTGCTGGCAACAACATTTCGTTCAGACCAAAAGGTCTGAATGACAAATAAAGGATTCAATTCAATTCAATTCAATTTTAAATAGGCACATGGATATGTTCTATGAATGTGGATATGGAAGGATATGGATCACATGCTGACAGAGGAGATAAATTAACTTGAGATCAAGTACAACATGGACATTGTGGGCTAAAGGGCTTGTTCCTGTGCTGTACCGTTCTATGTTCTAACATCTCCGCCAGTGATCACTCCTCCTCATTAATTCCGGTCTATAGCCCTCTCTGCTGCAGCATTTCAAGTAAGAATTTCATTGTTCTATCTGGGACATGTGACAATAAAACACTCTTGACTACTAATCTGGACAAATACTGTCAGGACCCAGTCTGAACCACTCTCCCAGGCAATGTATTCCAAGTATGTATTACTCTCTGGGCGAAGAAGCTCTCCTTTCAAATCTCTTCCGCCTGACCGTAAACCTCATGTCTTCTAGTTTCATCTGATACAAGGAGAGATATCCTGCAGTCTATCCTATCTATTGCCCTCAATTTTATATACCTCAATCCTGTCACTTAACCTCCTCTGCTCCGAGACAGACCTAGCTCCTCTAGTCTCTCCTTATAATTAAACTACTCTATTCCAGGCAATATCCTGCTGGTGTGCATCTCAGGGTCAAGTTATGAAGTGCAGCACGAGAAGTTTAAACTAAAATGTTTTTTCATTAGTGAAGCACAGGAAATTGTTTCACAAAGCAGAGACTTGTACACAAGATTTATTTGGATGATAAGGGCACAAGACAGCCAATGCTGCTTTAATTGAATTGAATTGAATTGAATACCTTTATTGTCATTCAGACCTTACGGTCTGAACAAAATTTCGTGCCTGCAGTCATACATACAATCATACAATAATAAACAACACTAAACACAAATTAACACCACCACAGTGTATCCTCCAAGCACCTCCTCACTGTGGTGGAGGCAAAAATATTAGGGCTGCAGTCTCTTCCCTCCTCTTCTCCCTCTGCGCTGAGGCGATTCCCCACCGGGCGATGGCACAAACAGTCCCGCGGCTCACCGAACCCCGCAAATGGGCCGGCTCAAACACCGCGGCCCGGGGTGGTCGAAGCTGCCGCCCTCCAGTCCAGCGTACGCAGCCGCTGACCCGCGGCTGAACCCAGGACTCAGGTCATAGCCGCCAGAACGCCGTCCCAGCCACCGGAGCACCGTTCCAGCCCCGAGCCGGATCACCCTCACGTGAGTGCCGTTCCTCCCTCGAGCTGGGCCGCTCCGACGGGAGCGCCATTCCACCTCGAGCTGGGCCGCTCCGACGGGAGCGCCATTCCCCCTCGAGCTGGGCCGCTTCGACGGGAGCGCCATTCCACCCTCGGGCTGGGCCGCTCCGACGGGAGCGCCACAGCCCACACGGGAGAGTCTCAGCCCCTCGCCAGGCCGCCCTCACGGGAGCGTCACAGCCCCTCACGGGGGCGCCGTTCCAGCCCCGAGCTGGACCGCCCTCACGGGAGCGAGCCCAGGGCAAGTCCTGACAGGCTGCCTCCGGAGTCTCGAGGTCGCCAGCTCCGCCATTGGGCCTCAGCGCAGACGGAGGCAGAGAAGGGGGATACGACAAAAAAGTCGCATTCCCCCGAAGGGAGAGACAGCAAGCCCTGTTTCAACCCCCAACCCCCCCCCCCCCCCCCCCATAAACACAACCTAAAAACCAAAAACGTAACTAGACAAAACAACAAAAAAACAACACAAAAAAGTAAAGACAAACAGACTGCAGGCGAGCCGCAGCCGTTCACCAGCGCCGCCACTTCCGGAGCTCCTGTTCTTGTAATTTTTCTAAGATGACTGTGAACTATTCAAGAATAATTATGTTCAACTCTATACTCACAATATACACTCCATACAAAGGATACACAAGGTTAACTAGATAATTGTTAATTTTGCTCCATTCCTACTGACCCAGCAATAACCCGAGGAAAGGTCCAGGACATGAGGATGTAATAGCATCTTAAAACGTTTAAGAAACATTTAGACAGGTACATGTATAGGACAGGTTTAGATGAATATGGGCCAAATGCAGACAGGTGGGACGGGGCATGTTGGACGGTGGGGGCAAGTTGGGCCGAAGGGCCTGTTTCCATGCTGTATGACTGGTTCTATAACTCCTCTTGTCTGTTTCTTTTTGCTATTAATCCACATAAAGCAGTAACTTAGAAGGCACAAGAACGGATCCTTTAGCCCACAATGTCTGTGCAGAACATGATACCAAGACCAACTCTTATCTGCCTCCACATAATCCATATGCATATCCATGTGTCTTTCCAAAGTTTGTTAAATTATACATTCATCTCTACCTCAACTTCGTCCCCCAGCAGCATGTTCCAGGCAGTCACCACCCTCTGTGTAGATGCTGCCATATGTCCATAGATGCTGCCTCACCAGCTGAGTTTCTCCAGCATTTTTGTCAACCTTAGATATTTCCAGCAAATGCTGTTCTTTCTTGAACAACCCTCGGTGTAAAAATAACTTGCCCACCCCCACATCTTTAAGCTTTGCCCCTCTCAGCTTATTGCTCTGCCCCCTAGTATTTGAATTTTCAATGGTGGGGAAAAAGGTTCTGACAATAAGCAATCTACATATCCGCAAATCATTTGGATGCGGGAATAAACTGGAGGGCCCTGAAGAAGCCATGGAGAAAATTGCAGACAGCAATCCACCCAACCTCTGACATTAATTGAGCGAGCGTCCCCCAAGCTGAGAGGCAGCAACACAGGCATTAATTCCAAACAAAAAACACTTTCAACTTTTCCCTCCCTTTTCATACAATTATCAATCCAGCAAGATAAATCTATCTTCACCCCACCTCCCACTGCAGATCTCGATCAGCTCAAAAAGGTTACTTTTAACTCCCACAGCAAACTGGTATCCCCAAAGAGATATTGTTCCTCCATCTATGAGATTAGATCTATATCAACTCAATGAAAGACACTGTACGGATGTGCATGACTTGAGAGTTATACAAGTATACACCTCCACTTACCTCCCACGGTGGACTTGTAATGCTTGCTGAAGCTGTCGTTGGTGTAACGATGCACAAGGGAGGTCTTGCCCACCGCACTGTCACCGATCACAAGCACCTTGAACAGGTAGTCCTTGGCCATGATGGTCTGGGGAGTGAACGACAGAGGCTCAGGCTCAATGAGGGAGGCAGACACTGAGGGGCAGGGAGGAAGAGAGGGAAGGAGGGAGGTTATGTAGGTTGGCTGCCGAGGAGGGAGGCTCAAGGATGGAGGGAGATTGGTGCACAGAGGAGGGTGGGCGACTTGCTGAGGGGGGTGGGGTGAATGGAGGGGCAGAGAAGAGAGGGATGGAGCTTTACCGAGCAAGGGAGGTTCACCGAGGCAGGAAGGACCGAGGGGGAGAGGGGAGAGGGGGATTCACTGAGGAAGGAGGGTCACTCGCTGAGGGAGGGAGGAGGGACAGGTGGAGAGGGTACAGAGAACACCCAGTGAGGGGTGAGGGAGTGAGGGAAGGGAAAGCGAGATACTTGCTGAGGAAAGGATGATGGAGGGAAGACAGAGGAAGACACACTGGGGGTAAAAAGACAGTTGCCGAGGGACGAAGACTCACTGAGGGAGATTGGCCGAGGGAGGGAGGACAGAAGTAGGAGGGGAGACTCGTTGAGGGGTGGAGGGAGATCCGCTGAGGGACGAGGACTGACTGAGGGAAGGAGGGAGACTGGCTGAGGGAGGGGAAAAAGGAGGGAAGGAGGAGGGTGACCCTCGGAGGGAGAAGAACTCACTGAGGGAGGAGAGACGGGCTGAGGGCGACCCTCGGTGTGAGGGAGACTGGCTGAGGTAGGAGGTGTCAGTCTCGGCCCCGTGTTCGCCGCCCTCCCGCCCTCCCGCCGGGTCACATGACGCCCCCCAGCGGCAATGCACCCTGGTAGTTGTAGTCCGTCCGGACCTGCGCGGCCTAACCCCCCCCCGCCACACACACACGTGACCGGTGCACCACGGGAGTTGTAGTCCGTCGCTGCGCGGCCTAACCCCCCCCACACACACACACACGTGACCGGTGCACCACGGGAGTTGTAGTCCGTCGCTGCGCGGCCTAACCCCCCCCCACACACACGCGTGACCGGTGCACCACGGGAGTTGTAGTCCGACCCTGCGCGGCCTAAACCCCCCCCACACACACGTGACCGGTGCACCACGGGAGTTGTAGTCCGACTCTGCGCGGCCTAACCCCCCCCACACACACACACACGTGACCGGTGCACCACGGGAGTTGTAGTCCCGCCCATATCATCCCCGCCCGACCAAAGCGGGACCATTGACTACACCTCCCAGAATGCAGCTCCCTCGCACAGTGCGCCCCCTGCCTCTCATTGCTGAGGTGACCTGTTGTCTTGTCCAACACATTTCATTGTGTACCCTTGACCCTGTGTTAACCTGCAGATGACAAAGAAAACTGAACTGAACTGATGATCTCCAGAGATGCCGCCTTTTCCCGCTGAGTTGCTCCAGCTTTTTGTGTCTGTCTATCTTCGGTTTAGAAACATAGAAACATAGACAATAGGTGCAGGAGTAGAGGCCATTCGGCCCTTCGAGCCTGCACCACCATTCAATATGATCATGGCTGATCATCCAACTCAGTATCCCGTACCTGCCTTCTCTCCATACCCCCTGATCCCTTTAGCCACAAGGGCCACATCTAACTCCCTCTTAAATATAGCCAATGAACTGGCCTCAACTACCTTCTGTGGCAGAGAATTCCAGAGATTCACCACTCTCTGTGTGAAAAATGTTTTCCTCATCTCGGTCCTAAAAGATTTCCCCTTTATCCTTAAACTGTGACCCCTTTTCCTGGACTTCCCCAACATCGGGAACAATCTTCCTGCATCTAGTCTGTCCAACCCCTTAAGAATTTTGTAAGTTTCTATAAGATCCCCCCTCAATCTTCTAAATTCTAGTGAGTACAAGCCAAGTCTATCCAGTCTTTCTTCATATGAAAGTCCTGACATCCCAGGAATCAGTCTGGTGTCTGCCAGCCAGTTCTCTATCCACATCAATACTGAACAATACTGAATACTTGAACAAACATCTGCAGTTCCTTTTTACACTGTTAATGAATTCCACAGATTCACCACCCTTATGTATCTATACACTGTATACAATGGCTCGATTGTAGTCATGTATTGTCTTTATGCTGACTGGCTAGCACGCCACAAAAGCTTTTCACACACTGTACCTCGGTACACGTGACAATAAACCAAACTGAACTCTGACTAAAATTCCTCATCTCCTTCCCAAAGGAACGTCCTTTTATTCTGAGGCTGTGGCCTTTTGTCCTAGACTCTCCCACTTGTGGAAACATCCTCTCCACATCCACTCTATCCACCCTTTCACTATTCGGTAAGTTTCAATTAGGCCCCACCCTCCTCTTGGGAGAGTGAAGGATGACTTGCTATCACCCCTATTGCAATGGGTTCTGCGGTGGTTGATAAGACCAATATGAGAACCACAAGCTGCCGCAGTTGGGGCAGGAGATGGCTGATGGGTGGAATGGGAAGTTGCGTACTTTATGTGGTAGTCTATTACTTAGGTCTGGTTTCTGTGTGCTCCCAATGCCTGCATTCAAGGCTCTCAAAACCATCCCAATGCTCGTTCTCCACTTTGATGACAAGGGCCAGAGATTCCCAGGTGTCTATGAAGGTGGTGCATTTCTTCAAGGCTTTAAGCACACCCTTGAATTTTATCTTTCGTCTGGTTAGCAATCCCTTCTCACGTCTACTCTTGGTTGTGCAACAGGTTGTACAACAAGGTGCGCAGGAGGGAAATGCAGATGCTGGTTATACGCTGAAGAGAGGCACGAAATTCTGGAGTAACTCAGTGGGACAGGTAGCATCTCTGGAGAGGAGGAATAGGTGACGTTTTGTGTCAGTCCCCTCCGTCACCTTGTTGTACAGCAATGGGCTCTGTGTGGAATGAGGGTAGACGAAAGTGCTGGAGAAACTCAGGGGGTGAGTCAGCATCTATGGAGCGAAGGAAATAGGCAACGTTTCGGGCTGAAACCCTTCTTCAATTTCAGACTGAAGAAGGATTTCAGCCCGAAACGTTGCCTATTTCCTTCGCTCCATAGATGCTGCTGCACCCGCTGAGTTTCTCCAACACTTTTGTCTACCTTTGATTTTCCAGCATCAGCAGTTCCTTCTTAAACCCTGTGTGGAATGATTTTCTCCTGGGATATTGCCTCATCCTCTCTTTATATAATTCTACAAATGTTAATCAAACTGTAGTATCACTTCAGGTCAGCTCTTCCCTCTGAAAGAGGAACCAGGCATGTGAACTGGCTAGACCATGGAAACTCCCAAATAGCAGAATAGGAGAATATTTGTGGAAATCCCATTCTGGAGATTGATCCCGGTGAAGTATTATGGGTTGCCAAAAGAGCAGATGTTCCAAAAATTGAAAATTCAGTAGCTCACAGGTTGGTAACAGTATGAAATTATTTTGGTCAATGATTAGATTTTGCCTGAGGCAAATCTAATTGCAACATCATATTTGGCAAGGATACAATGGGCCTGTTTCCCTGTCATACGTCTCCATTTTCACTGGCATTAGAAGAGTAGGTAATAGTTTTTTTCCCCCTGAGCTTGTTCCAGGCTCCACACCAGACGCACTGCATTCTCGCAACCACTCAAAAAGCAAAGGATCGCAGATGCTGGAAATCTGAACAAAAGATACAAATTGCTGGAAATTTGTATTTACTGGCAGGTCACGCTGTGATGAAACATGAAAAACATCAAGCAACTTAAAGATGAAAGTACACAAAAATGCTGGAGAAACTCAGCGGGTGCAGCAGCATCTATGGAGCGAAGGAAATAGGCAACGTTTCGGGCCGAAACGTTGCCTATTTCCTTCCCTCCATAGATGCTGCTGCACCCGCTGAGTTTCTCCAGCACTTTTGTCTACCTTCGATTTTCCAGCATCTGCAGTTCCTTCTTAAAAACTTAAAGATGAACACTGTTCCCCTGGTAGAGCTGCTGCCTCACTGTGCAAGGTCGGCTGCAGTCAAGTCAAGTTTATTTGTCACATACACATACAAGATATGCAGTGAAATGAAAGTGGCAATGCCTGCGGATTGTGCAAAAACAAAACAGAACAGAACCAGTATTTACATTTCAGAAGAAAAAAAAAGACACAACAGTAAATTAGTCCCTGGTACACAAAATTGCTGGGGAAACTCAGCGGGTGCAGCAGCATCTATGGAGCGAAGGAAATAGGCGACGTTTCGGGCCGAAACCCTTCTTCAGACTGATGGGGGGTGGGGGGGGGGAGAACGAAGGAAAAGGGGAGGAGGAGGAGGAGCCCGAGGGCGGGCGGATGGGAGGGTGGGAGGAGACAGCTAGAGGGTTAAGGAAGGGGAGGAGACAGCAAGGGCTAGCAAAATTGGGAGAATTCAATGTTAATGCCATACGGACGCAAGGTCCCCAGACGGAATATGAGGTGCTGTTCCTCCAATTTCCGCTGTTGCTCACTCTGGCAATGGAGGAGACCCAGGACAGAGAGGTCGGATTGGGAATGGGAGGGGGAGTTGAAGTGCTGAGCCACCGGGAGTTCAGGTAGGTTATTGCGGACTGAGCGGAGGTGTTCGGCGAAACGATCGCCCAACCTACGCTTGGTCTCCCCGATGTAAATCAGCTGACATCTAGAGCAGCGGATGCAGTAGATGAGGTTGGAGGAGATACAGGTGAACCTTTGTCGCACCTGGAACGACTGCTTGGGTCCTTGAATGGAGTCGAGGGGGGAGGTGAAGGGACAGGTGTTGCATTTCTTGCGGTTGCAACGGAAAGTGCCCGGAGAGGGGGTGGTGCGGGAGGGAAGGGAAGAATTGACGAGGGAGTTGCGGAGGGAGCGGTCTTTGCGGAAGGCAGACATGGGGGGAGATGGGAAGATGTGGCGAGTGGTGGGGTCACGTTGGAGGTGGCGGAAATGGCGGAGGATTATGTGTTGTATTTGCCGGCTGGTGGGGTGAAAGGTGAGGACCAGAGGGACTCTGCCCTTGTTGCGAGTGCGGGGATGGGGAGAGAGAGCAGTGTTACGGGGTATGGATGAGACCCTGGTGTGAGCCTCATCTATGGTGGCGGAGGGGAATCCCCGTTCCCTGAAGAACGAGGACATTTCCGATGCCCTGGTATGGAATGTCTCATCCTGGGAACAGATGCGGCGTAGGCGGAGGAATTGGGAGTAGGGGATGGAGTCTTTACAGGGGGCAGGGTGGGAAGATGTGTAGTCCAGATAGCCATGTGAGTCAGTGGGTTTGTAATGTATGTCGGTCAGGAGTCTGTCCCCTGTGATGGAGATGGTGAGGTCAAGGAATGGTAGGGAAGTGTCGGAAATCGTCCAGGTGTATTGGAGTGCCGGATGGAAGTTGGTGGTGAAGTGGATGAAGTCAGTCAGTTGTGTGTAGGTGCAGGAGGTGGCCCCAAAGCAGTCGTCAATGTAACGGAGGTAGAGGTCGGGGATGGGGCCCTGGTACGTCTCGAACAAGGATTGTTCAACGTACCCGACAAAGAGGCAGGCGTCGCTGGGGCCCATGCGTGTGCCCATAGCTACGCCTTGTGTTTGGAGGAAATGGGAGGAGAGTGTCAGTGGCCGGGTATAGGTTGCTCCTCTGGTCGAGGAAGAACCGGAGGGCTCCGAGGCCATCCTGGTGGGGGATGGAGGTGTAGAGTAAATTAGTCCCTGGTGTGATAAGAGTTTACGGTCCTAATGGCCTGTGGGAAGAAACTCCGTCTCATCCTCTCTGTTTTGACAGCGTGACAGCGGAGGCGCTTGCCTGACCGTAGCAGCTGGAACAGTCCGTTGCTGGGGTGGTAGGGGTGCTAGGAGGTACCCCAGTGACACCGAGGCAGTTGGGTGGGTGAGGAGAGGGACGTGGGTTGGCTGGCTGAGCCTGTCAAGGGCGATGGAATAGGCCCTGCAGTAGCCTGGGGCTCAGCTGGATTGGGAGCCGCTGCAGTACATTGAGCATGAGGACTGGTCTTTGGACATTTTGTAAACTGGTGCAAGTGTTATTGATGCAAAAATAATTTTACTGTTCAGTGGACACATGACAATAAAGCACCATTGAACCAAAAGACCAGGTTTGAACCTGACCTCCGGTGCTGTCCGTGTGGAGTTTGCATGACTTTGCATGGGTTTTCTCTGGGTGCTCCAGTTTCTTCCCACATCTCAAACGTGGGTGAATTTGTAGGCGAGTTTGTTGGCTTCTGTATGTTGAGACGTGGGTGAGTTTGTACGTTAATTGGCTTCTGTAAATGGCCCTAGTGTGTCGAGAGTAGATGTGAAAGTGATAATAACATAGAACGAGTGTGAATGGGTGATCGATGGTTAGTGCGGACTCGGTGATCCAAAAGGCCAGTTTCCAATCTGTATCTTTAAACTTAAGCTTTCTCCATAGATGCCCCCTGGTCTGCTGAGTACTTCCAGCATTCCTGTCTTTATCTCAGCTGCATGAAGATAGAAGTAACCTTGAAAGACACAAAGTGCTGGAGTAACTCAGCTGGTCAGGCAGCATCTCTGGAGGACATGGATGGGCAGCGTTTTGGGTCAGGACCTTTCTTCAGACATAAAGCATTGCCTACACATATCCTCAAGAGAATTTGCCTGACTCGCTGAGTTACTCCAGCACGTTGTGTCTTTTTTTTTTGTGAAGCAGAATCTTGAGTACGAAGGAACTGCAGATGCTGGTTTAAACCGAAGATAGACATCTGACCCGCTGAGTTACTCCAGGGCTTGTGTCCATCTACATAATATTGAGTGTTGTTTAATTTCTGACCATTTAAAAATGTTTCCTTATTCACTTTTCATATGAACCTTTTTTTTTCACTTCCTCTCTAAGAAGTTGACTCCTTGCCAGGGTACTTTCCGCACACTCTCGTCTGGTTATGCTTCAGATGTTACCCTTGCCTCATGGTATCCACAGCTGTGTTTGTGGGAAGCCGTGTAAGGGATAGATGATCAAAGTCTTATCTTGTCCAAAACAGACACAGCATGCTGGAGTAACTCAGCAGGTCAGGCAGCATCTCTGGAGAACATGCTCTCTGGAGTAACATGCATTCATCTCTGGAATAACAAGCTGAGTTACTCCAGTACTTTTTTTGGTATAGACCCAGCATCTGCAGTTCCTTGTATCTTCTTTTCCTGTCTGTCACGTTTCATAGACCATAGAACAATATTTGTGCCAAACATGATGCCAAGTTAAACTGATCTTATCATCATCTATATCTCTATTCCATGCCCTTCATTTAAAAGCCTTTAAAAGATTGGAAACAGTTAGTTTACAGCATCTTCAAAGTATAGAACGTTCCAGATTTAATTATAAACTTAAATTTTAAACAATTATCAATCAGATGACAGGCAGCCTGAAATAAACCGTCTTGGGAAGAGTTCTCAACACAAGACATCACCTATCCATGTTCTTCAGAGATGCTGCCTGACCCTCTGAGTTATTCCAGCACTTTGAGTCCTTTTTTGAAACAAACCAAGTTGGGGCTACAAAACATATCACAGCGCCAGAAACCCGGGTTCGATCTCGATCACGGTTGCAGTCTGTACGGAGTTTGCATGTTCTCCCTGTGACCTGCGTGGGTTTTCACCGGGTGCTCCGGTTTCCTTCCACACTCCAAAGACGTACAGGTTTGTAGGGTGATTGGCGTGGTATAAAATGTAAATTGTCCCTAGTGTGAGTAGGATAATGTTAGTGTACGGGGATCGCTGGTCGGTGAGCCGAGGGGCCTGTTTCCTCGCTGTAGCTCTAAACTAAAGTTAAACACAGCAATTTCGACGCCAGAAACATTGTACCAAACGGGAAAACGACAAAGAGAAAATAATAGAGGCAAATGAATCAAAGGGAGTTTGTCATTGTATGACATTTTATTTTAGCAAATACAGAGACCCCAGGATGTTCACAACATCTTGGCAATTTAGAATATAAATATTCATTTTAGACATAATGTGCAGGAAATCGGGGGCAGAAAACGGAACAGAACAGGGTGAGTCCGGACAAATAGCCGTTCACAGTACAAGAATGAGGTTAGGATAAAACACGTCTGGCCTTAATACAAATATTGTTATTAGGATGCACTTTTTTTTTTTGCATTTTAGATCACATTCCACAATAAAAAAATTATAATAAGTGCACATTGAAATCCCTACAACTGATCAGTTAAATGCTGATAAACTTGAGTTAATATTAAAACCCACTCCACAATTGCACAGACTTCATTTCAGTCTGGGTGCTTCAACGCTGTTGAGGCAGCAAATTCAACGCAGCCGTCGTGATTTTCTTATCTTCGGCTTGAGAAGCCACGGACAGTAAGAGTGAAGGGCCTGTCCCACTTACGTGATTTTTTTCGGCGGCTTGCCGGCACCCGTCATGGTCGCGGCGGGTCGCCGAAAATTTCCAACATGTTGAAAATCCAGTGGCGACCAGAAAAAAGGTACGGCTCTTTGGGTGACATACAGGTGTCACGTGTCAACATGTCGCGGGGGTGACGCCTGTACGGCCGTGAGTAGTCGCCCAAAGAGTCGTACCTTTTTCTGATCGGCGCTGGATTTTCAACATGTTGAACATTTTCGGCAAACCTGCTGCAACCATGACGGGTGCCGGCAAGTCGCCGAAAACAAAATCGTGTAAGTGGGACAGGCCCTTTCGGCTGGTACCTTGCTCCTCTGATATAGCAGTCACAAAGCCAAGGAGAGCAAAATACCCTAAAATAACTCGTAAAATATATTTCTGGTCTTGCCAAATGAAAATAATTAAAATCCTTCATAAAAATCATTTAATCTAGAATGTGCATTTCCACATAGAGATTCAAATTATTTAATACAAATTCATTAACAGTTATCAAAATATTTATATACGCTACAGGTCGCTCCTTTTAAGTTCGAGCAACTAACAGTGCTCTTTAGGAAGGAGATACTGTAGCCACCATTTTATTTCTATAATTTGTTATTTAGATATGTGAAATGTGCAAATTTCAGTACAATTAATGTGTTCAGAAAATAAGAAAGTGTTACTGTGGTTTAATATATTTGACCATTTAGTATGAACAGTCCAAATCAAATGGGAATTATGTGAAATGTATGAGCATCAAAACATTGGTTGCAATGATCCAAACTATGGCAAGCTAGCTGAAAGAAATTGCCTGGCACATTCCTTCAAATTAAAAAAAGACACAAAGTGCTGGAGTAACCAGCGGTTCAGGCAGTAAATCTGTGGAGAGTGTGGATATGTGACTTTTCGGATCGGGACCTTTCGGGATTGTGATTAAGGGCCCTGACCCGAAACGCCACAGGTCCACATTCTCCTGTGATGCTGCCTGACCTGCTGAGTTACTCCAGCACTTTTAGTGTCTTTCCCTGGTAAACCAACATTTGCAGTTCCTGGTTTCTACAATCTGGTCTTGGCATCTTGTTCACCACAGACATTTCAGGTCGGAATCCTTTTACTGGTTGAGTTACTCCAGCAGTTTGTGCCTTTTTTTTTGTCGTTGTAAACCAGCATCTACAGTTCCACGTTTCCACCCTTCTGGAATATTCCTACCATGAGCTCAAGTAGGGTCTGTATCCAAGCTATGGTCTCAGCAATTGGGCAATGTGTTTATCAGTTCAAGGGGAGTGGATACTCAGTGAGAAATATATCCACACAGAGGACTGAGGACCTGCATTAGAAGCTCATGGATGGGATTGTAAGCTACAAGTCAGGTCAGTAACTCAGCGGGTCAGGCAGCATCTGCGGAAGGAAGGGAAAGACGACGTTTCGGGTTGGGGCCCTTAATCAGAAGGAGGGTCTGAAGAAGTGTGCCCACTTGAAACGTCACCTATCCATTCCCTCCGCAGATGCTGCCTGACCCGCTGTGTTACTCCAGCATGTTGGCTTTTTCACTCAAGATTCCAGCATCTGCAGTTCCTTGCGTCTCTTTCTCTCTCTGCACCTCGCAGCCTGACAAATGTTTCCAGCAGACAAAATGGACAAGAAGGAACTGCAGATGCTGGTTTACACGATGGACACAAAATGCTGGAGTAACTCAGGCAGCGTCTCTGGAGAAAAGAGAAAAGGAATGGGTGACGTTTTGGGTCGCGTCTGAAGAAGGGTTCCGACTCAAAACGTCACCTTGCACCGTATGTTTACAATTTCCTTTGCAATAATCTTTGGGAGCTACAATAAAAAAAGTGCAATATAGAAAGGTGTCCAAAGGGACTCCAGTTGTACTCCCGCTAAATCTATACGTTTCATCAGAGACCGAGATATCGGGATGCATCACAGCTTGGTTTGGGAACGGCTCCGTCCAAGACTGTAAGGAAAGGAACGCAGTTTGCAGCCCAGTGGTATGAATATTGATTTCTCTCACTCGGGTAGCCCCGGCATTCCCTCTCTCTATATCCGTCCCCCGCCCAAGTCGCACCAGCTTCTCATTTTCACCCAACAAACAGCTACCAATGACCAGTTTCCTTTATCATCGTCACTTTTTTGCATATCTTTCATTCATTGGTCTTTATCTCTCCACATCTATATCTCCCCTGATTTCCCTTATCCCTAGCCAGTCTGAAGAAGGGTCTCGACCCGAAACATCACCCATTCCTTCTCTCCGGAGATGCTGCCTGTCCCGCTGAGTTACATCCAGCTTTTTGTGTCTATCTTCCCTTCCATTGACACAATTTATACCTCACGCTGCCTCAGCAAGGCCAGCAGCATAATCAAGGACGAGTCGCACCCTGGCCACTCTCTCTTCTCCCCTCTCCCATCGGGCAAAATGGTACAGAAGTGTGAAACTGCACACCTCCAGACTCAGGGACAGGTTCTTCCCAGCCATTGTCAGGCAACTGAACCATCCTACTGCAACCAGAGAGCGGTCCTGAGCTACTATCTATCTCATCCGGGACCCTCGGACTATCCGTTCCCGAAGATTGTTCCCGATGTTGGGGAAGTCCAGAACAAGGGGTCACAGTTTAAGGATAAGGGGGAAGTCTTTTAGGACCGAGATGAGAAAAACATTTTTCACACAGAGAGTGGTGAATCTGTGGAATTCTCTGCCACAGAAAGTAGTTGAGACCACAGTTCATTGGCTATATTTAAGAGGGAGTTAGATGTGGCCCTTGTGGCTAATGGGATCAGGGGGTATGGAGAGAAGGCAGGTACAGGATACTGAGTTGGATGATCAGCCATGATCATATTGAATGGCGGTGCAGGCTCGAAGGGCCGAACGGCCTACTCCTGCACCTATTTTCTATGTTTCTATTTTTCGTCAGGCATTACTGGCTTTACCTTGCACTAAACGTTATTCCCTTATCATGTATCCGTACACTGTCAATGGCTTGATTGTAATCATGTATGATCTTTCCCCTGGCTGGTTAGCAACTAAAGCTTTTCACTGTACCTCGGTACACATGACATACACTAAACTGCTTTACAATCTTAACCGTCTCTGATGAAGCATACTTTTTGCTAACTCTAGACTCCCATGAAGAAACATCTGCCCTTGCAGGTTCAATGATCAATAGCGTTCAATCTACTATCACTGGCAAAGAATATGGTTAACTAATGGTTTCAGTTCCTTTCGAAAGCGACAGTCAGTTTGTGGTACAATGTTTTGTGATAAACATGCCTGTGTGAAAGAAAGTCTAAGAGCTTAGACAGTTTAAGGAGTTTTCTTAAAAGAAAAAGCAGCACTTCGGTCCTTCCTGGTGACAATGTGTTGCGAAACTCTAAGGGAGAGACACATTGAAACTAAATGCGTAGGAAGGAACTGCAGATGCTGGTTTACACCGAAGATAAGACACAAGATGTTGGAGTAACTCAGCGGGACAGGCAGCATCTCTGGATAGAAGGCTCTGAAGAAGGGTCTTGGCCCAAAATGTCACTCATTCCTTCTATCCAGAGATACTGCCTGTCCCGCTGAGTTCCTCCAGCATTTTGTGTCTGTACACATTGAGACCAGTTTGCTGCTGGGTTGAAATTTCAGAAGATCCACGAACCTTGTACAATAACCATCTCAACCTGGGTTAACAGAAAGGTGTACGACACAAATTGGCACTTATGATAAACAGCTGTCAAGTGAAGCAACAATTATTTTCCATGAGCAACTGGCAGCCACATCTGGCTTCAGACAGATGTTCCTGTGTTACTGGGCACTTTTTGGTTTAATGCCAAAATGTTCAGGATAAAATGTATATAGTCCTAAAATTCTACAATGAGACTAGATTAGAGAGTCTAGCCCAGCCAAAGGCATTAAGTGACTTTAAGAGAAATAAGTCTTTGGCGACTGCATTTACCACCACTGTTTGGAGTTGAATTCGCTTTCCTTCACTCAAAGCCTTGCCCTAATTTACCAGCCCACAGCAGTCGATGGCTTTCTACTCTGACAGAGAGAGAGAGAGAGAGAGAGAGCGAGAGAGAGAGCGCGCGCCAAGGTCCAAAGTGAAGCAGGTGCACAGAAGAATTTTCCATTCACGCTGCTACAAATTCCTACATCAGATATCGATTCCAAACCATGATTCTAGTGTTACCTACGTCAAATTGATCGATTGAAAAATACAGCACGGAAACAGGCCCTTCGGCCCACCCACTGATCGCCCGTTCACACTAGTTCTACGTTATCCCACTTTCGCATCCACTCCCCAACACACTTGGGGGGCAATTTACAGAGGGGCCAATTAACCTACAAACCCGCACGTCTTTGGGACGTGGGAGGAAACGGGAGCACCCGGAGGAAACCCACGCAGCCATGGGGAGAACGCACAAAAACGGGCAGCCCCCGAGGTCAGGATCGAACCCGGGTCTCTGGCGCCGTGAGGCTGCGGCTATACCAGCTTCGCCACCGTGCCGCCCTGTGGGTGCCTGAAACACGCTGGCGGGGGTGGGGGTGGGTGGAGGAAGATACGACAGTGATGGTCAGGAACGAACCCGGGTCTCTGGCGCTGCTAGGCAGCGGGTCTGCCCACTGTGCCGCACCCATCTGGTAGGTTCTCACAAAACAAGAGGCAAGGAAAAAAAAAATTAAGGATATAGGCATTAATCTGTATATCTATATCTAAATCTATAGATATAAATGATACATTAAAGAATCTCACAGTATAGTTGATGCACAATGCTGATCATGCTTCGTGAATTCATTATTGTCCCGTCCATTAAAGAAAAAGCTTCTAACAGACTTTCTACCCCGTTCCCCCTGATCACCCCCCCCATCGATTTTCAACGGAGACACAGTGGGTTCCCTTCGGAAGATTGTTCGGTGCACTCCAGTAAAGAAAAACCCACCGTGTACTTCAAGTCCAAATAACAGGTTACATCTCCTCGCACAATAAAACATATTATCCACCGTTAATTTGAATTAGCAGCTTCCAGTTCTGAAGACAATGTCCAGTTTACCTTGCTGCAGGGTCCAGTTCCAGCGCAGCAGGGAATCCATTGCGATATCTCTTGATCAAGTAGTGTTTGCAGTTTCTTTAGGTATCTCTGGCGGTGGCTGCAATGGGGCTGCAGGTGAAGCAGCCTCCGCTGTGTAAAGTTTCATCAAACGCTATCTTCATTGAATTGCACTTAAAAAAAATTCTAATCCCCCGCCCCCTCCTCTCTACATCTTTTTTTTTAGAGGGGGTAAAATAAGAGGGAGGCCTTCATTTTTTTTCTTCCTTAATCGCCGACGTCAGCATCTCGATCTCCGATCAACCAGAGGACGTGGAAGCTGAGGGCGAGGAATCCTGTCCCCAGCAAGTCTCCCAGTGCAGTCAGGTAAGGAATGGAGAAGTTATCCGGGTCCATGCCTCGTCCCCACATCCAGTGGATCATCCAGTCAGCAACGTACAGCAGGATCAGTACCTGTGTGAGGACAAAAGAATGGAATGCTGTGGCTTTACAAGGCACCGGTCAGACTGCACTTGGGAGTATTGTGAAGATGGACACAAAATGCTGGAGTATACTCAAGTACTGGAGAAACTCAGCAGGTGCAGCAGTATCTATGGAGCGAAGGAAATAGGCAACGTTTCTGGCCGAATCCCTTAGGGGTTCGGCCCGAAACGTTACCTATTTCCTATTTCCTTCGCCCTAGCTTTCGGCCCGAAACGTCGCCTATTTCCTTCGCTCCACAGATGCTGCTGCGCCCGCTGAGTTTCTCCAGCACTTTTGTCTACCTTCGATTTTCCAGCATCTGCAGTTCCTTCTTAAACGCTGAAGTAGACTCAGCGGGTGAGAGGCAGCATCTCAGGAGAAAAGGAATCGGTGACGTTTTGGGTCAAGATCCTTCATCAGATTACGGTCTGGAGAAGGTTCTCGACCCGAAACGTCACCTATTCTGGTTACGGGTGCCAGGGGTTATGGGGAGAGTGGGGTTCAGAGGGAAAGATAGATCGGCCATGATTGAGTGGTGGAGTAGACACGAGGGGCCAAATGGCCTAATTCAGCTCCAATAACAAAGAATAAAATCGCACAACAAAGGACACAGAGTGCCCAAGCGATCACAGGGGGATCGTGCCAACTCCACACAGACAGCACCCGTGGTCAATAGACAATAGGTGCATGAGTAGGCCATTCGGCCCTTCGAGCCATTCAATGTGATCAGGGCCAGTGTGGGTCTCTGGCTCCCTCTGTGCCGCTGTGCTGTCTTACTTGCATTGTGTTCCAAGTAGTCCAGGAACCCAAAGTACAATCAAACTATCATAGAACCGAATTTTAATAACTCACAACCCAACAGTCTACAGTTGGGTTGTTTGAGGTAACATTAACAGTCCAAATCAGACTCTAATTTGAAGGAAGCCCCGAGGCATTTCAAATGTAAATAATGAACGTACTTGCAGTAGAGCAGCCATCATATAGAAGGTTATAAATATTGGCGTGAGTGTAGTGTGTCCCCCTTGCATGGAGTTGATGATGTACAGAAAGACCAGGTGCCCAGGAACGACGAGAAGAAACAAGACTCGCGATGACCTGGAATTCAAATCTGCGAACGAAAGAAAGAAACAAACCCTTACTCTCTCCAGCTGGCAGTGAGCACAATTCACCATGACGCCTTCATAAAACTAATCGCTGATCAGACTGCGGTAGAGAGTGCAGGGGATAAATTATTGGAGAACGATCTACAAGGTTGGACCAGAGTCAGGGGTTCGAATCCCATTTTGTGGGCGGCATGGCAGCGCAGGGGCCTCCCAGCTCCAGATTTGATCCTGACCAGGGGTGCTGTCTGTACGGAGTTTGTACGTTCTCCCTGGGACCGTGTGAGTTTTCTCCGGGTGCTCCGGTTTCCTCCCACACTCCACAAACTCGCAGGTTTGTAGGTTAATTGGCTTCGGTAGAGAATGTAAATTGTCCCTAGTGTGTGTAGGATAGTGTTAGTGTACGGGGATCACTAGTTGGCATGGACTCAGTGGGCCGAAGGGCCTGTTACCTCAGTTTATCTCTAAAGTAAAGGAAGATGAGATGAAAATGCCAAACGGAAAGATGGATACATTGCTACAAAAGCCATCATTCGGGTAGGAATTTTATGGCTAATCTAATGAGAACACTACAGTGTGGAGAAATATAATCTTCACTCTGCATTTTCCCCCTTTGCACGTTCTCCCTGTGACCGCGTTGGTTTCCTCCGGATGCTCCGATTTCCTCCCACAACCCAAAGACGTGCGGGTTTGTAGGTTAATTGGCCCTCTGTAAGTTACCCCCGGCGTGTAGCGAGTGGATACCAAAGAGCTAGAGTTACTGTGGTCAGGATCGAACCTGGGTCTCCGGCGCTGTGAGGCAGCAACTCTGCCAGCGTGCCGCACATTATGAAGGGAGGATTTCTATGGAGGACGCAAAACTATTCACCATTGTCACTTTGTTAAACTAACGGCCATTTTGGGATTTCCCAAAGTTCAACAAGGAAATCCCAAAGTTGCTGTTGCTGCTGCTCCAGTCTGTGATGGGGCCATTACACTGTCACTATTAGTCATGCTTCTCCCCTTGTTCCTCACAGCTCCGAACGGTTCCTCCAGGACCTCTGACCACAGGTCCAGCAACTAACTAACCATTTAAAAATCGTGTATGCATATGTGTACAAAAATATACATTAAAAAAATAAGTGTGCCCCTATCTATAAAAACACACACACACACATGTGCATACACGCATATAAATGCACTGTATATATACAAATATGCGTGTATACACACACACAAATATATATGTGTTATATATACACTTGTATACACAAATGTGTATATACATACACACACATAAATATAAATGCATATAAAATATGTATACACACACATATATACACACACATATATAAATATACATATATTATATATACATATATGTACCCACACACATAAAACAGACAAATAAATAAACAATACGTAGACAAAAATGCTGGAGAAACTCAGCGGGTGAGGCAGCGTCTATGGAGCGAAGGACGTTTCGGGTCGAGACCCTTAAGGGTGAGGCAGCATCTATGGAGCGAAGGAATAGGTGACGTTTCAGGTCGAGACCCTTCCGGGTCTCCAGCATTTTTGTCTACCTTCGATTATTCCAGCATCTGCAGTTCTTTCTTAAATAAATAAACGATAATAGTGTAAACTCAAAAAGAATGTCCTCAGGTCTGGAAGTTTGGAGGTTGTGGTGTTTAATAGCCTGACGGTTGTGGGGAAGAAGGTGGGCGTTACAGCTTTCAGGCCGGTCTACAGTTACGCCGAGGGGTTCTCACCGGGGCTGCAGAAGGTCCGGCAGGGACTGGGGCAGGTCTTGTGCATGTCCCCCGGCGTGGCACCCGGCACGGCAGACAGGTGGAGGTAGGTCGAGATCCTGCTGGCCTGCACTGCCACCAGGTTGCCGCCAACACCTGCGGAGAAACGGCAAGAGAGGCCACACGTCAAACGCAGCACGGCGACACGTTCCCACTCGCCCCGCAACACCTGCTTCATCAAAAGCTTCAGTCATTCAAACACTTCATCAAGCTTTGACACAACTCAAGGAACCTTTAAAAATATAACACACTTTGTAGATAGCGTAGTCTACACAATAGCGCAGTGGTAGAGTTGGGATAATTGGGACACAGCTACCAGCCTTGGAGGGCATCTACCATACACTGCTGGAGAAACTCAGCGGGTGAGGCAGCACCTATGGAGCGAAGGTATAGGTGACGTTTTGGGTCGAGAACCTTCCTCAGGAAGGCCGTCAGCATAATAATAATAATAATGGATGGGATTTATATAGCGCCTTTCTAATACTCAAGGCGCTTTACATCGCATTATTCATTCACTCCTCAGTCACACTCGGTGGTGGTAAGCTACTTCTGTAGCCACAGCTGCCCTGGGGCAGACTGACGGAAGCGTGGCTGCCAATCTGCGCCTACGGCCCCTCCGACCACCACCAATCACTCACACACATTCACACACAGGCAAAGGTGGGTGAAGTGTCTTGCCCAAGGACACAACGACAGTATGCACTCCAAGCGGGATTCGAACCGGCTACCTACCGGTTGCCAGCCGAACACTTAGCCCAATGTGCCATCTGTCGTCCCGTTTAGTAAACCTGCCCTATCCGTATACCCATCCAAACGTTTCGATAGTTCCTGCCTCAATTACCTCCTGCGGCAGCTTGTTCCATACACCCGCCACCCCTTGTGTAAAACGCCATGAGCATCTACAAAGACTCCTCACACCCTTGCAATAGTCTGTTCGAACTCCTACCTTCCGGCAGACGTTACAAGGCCTTCTACGCCCGCACCTCCAGACTTAGGAACAGCTTCATCCCCAGAGCTAAAGCTGCTCTGAACTGGCCCTGCTGAGTGCCCCCCCCCCCCACCCCCACATGAACCGTCTCCCTCGGATGGTCACGTCACACATCGACCCGGCACAGACCTATTTGCACTTTAGGCTGGTTTACTGGGTTTTTTTAATCTTGTTTCCCTGGGTGTATAAATTTTTAGTTAATTAAGTTATTACATCGGACGGAAGCTGCATACCAAATCCCGTTGTACCTCTGTGCAATGACAATAAAATATATTATTATTATTATTGCTGCTTTACAGAGACAGACAGGGTTCAATCCTGACTACCGGCGCTGTCTTTATATTCTCTCCCTGGGAACACGTGGGTTTTCTCCGGGTGCTCCGGTTTCCGACCACATTCCGTTACTGTGCGGATTTGTAGGTTCATTGGCTTCTGTAAATTGTCCCGAGTGTACAGGTGATCCTCTTTGATCTCTAGTTTAGTTTCTATTTAGTGATCCAATGTGAAAATAGCCCTTTGGCTGACCAGCTGGGCCTATTTCTACATCAGATTTCTCGTTTTCACACCTTAGGTAGACACAAAATGATGGAGTGACTCAGCGGATCAGTCAGCATGCCTGGATAGTAGGAAAGGGTGATATTTGGGGTTGAGACCCTTCTTTAGACCGAGTGTCAGGGGAGATAGGAAAGGGTAAGGTGTGAAAATGAGATATCAAAGAGGATAATCAATGGATGGTAGAATGGATGGTACACAAAAATGCTGGAGAAACTCAGCGGGTGCAGCAGCATCTATGGAGCGAAGGAAATAGGCAACGTTTTGGGCCGAAACGTTGCCTATTTCCTTCGCTCCATAGATGCTGCTGCACCCGCTGAGTTTCTCCAGCATTTTTGTGTACCTTCGATTTTCCAGCATCTGCAGTTCCTTCTTAAACACTGTAGAATGGATAATTGTTAGCTGAGGGGAAGCTTTAAGGGACAGGAGCATCAGTGGAAAGGAACATAGAAACATAGTGCAAAAAAATTCAAGCCAGCACCACCATTGAATATCATCACGGCTGATCATCTAAGATCAGTACCCCGTTCTTGCCTTTAGCCGTAAGAGCTAGATCTAACTCTCTCTTGAAAACACCCAGGGAAAGAACAGGTGATGTATCAGGTCGGGACCCTTCTTCCGACGGGAGAAAGGTCCCCGATCCGAAACGTCACCTATCCGTGTCCTCCACAGATGCTGCCAGACCCGCTGATATGCTCAGTAGGAGTAGGAGTAAACGGGTCCTTTTCACAATGGCGGGCAGTGACTAGTGGGGTACCGCAAGGCTCAGTGCTGGGACCCCAGCTATTTACAATATATATTAATGATCTGGATGAGGGAATTGAAGGCAATATCTCCAAGTTTGCAGATGACACTAAGCTGGGGGGCAGTGTTAGCTGTGAGGAGGATGCTAGGAGACTGCAAAGTGACTTGGATAGGCTGGGTGAGTGGGCAAATGTTTGGCAGATGCAGTATAATGTGGATAAATGTGAGGTTATCCATTTTGGTGGCAAAAACAGGAAAGCAGACTATTATCTAAATGGTGGCCGACTAGGAAAAGGGGAGATGCAGCGAGACCTGGTTGTCATGGTACACCAGTCATTGAAAGTAGGCATGCAGGTGCAGCAGGCAGTGAAGAAAACGAATGGTATGTTAGCTTTCATAGCAAAAGGATTTGAGTATAGGAGCAGGGAGGTTCTACTGCAGTTGTACAGGGTCTTGGTGAGACCACACCTGGAGTATTGCGTACAGTTTTGGTCTCCAAATCTGAGGAAGGACATTATTGCCAGAGTGCAGAGAAGGTTCACCAGACTGATTCCTGGGATGTCAGGACTGTCTTATGAAGAAAGACTGGATAGACTTGGTTTATACTCTCTAGAATTTAGGAGATTGAGAGGGGATCTTATAGAAACTTACAAAATTCTTAAGGGGTTGGACAGGCTAGATGCAGGAAGATTGTTCCCGATGTTGGGGAAGTCCAGGGCAAGGGGTCGGGTCACAGCTTAAGGATAAGGGGGAAATCCTTTAAAACCGAGATGAGAAAAACTTTTTTCACACAGAGAGTGGTGAATCTCTGGAACTCTCTGCCACAGAGGGGCCAGTTCATTGGCTATATTTAAGAGGGAGTTAGATGTGGCCCTTGTGGCTAAGGGGATCAGGGGGTATGGAGAGAAGGCAGGGATGGGATACTGAGTTGGATGATCAGCCATGATCATATTGAATGGCAGTGCAGGCTCGAAGGGCCGAATGGCCTACTCCTGCACCTAATTTCTATGTTTCTATGCTCCAGCACTTTGTGTTTTGCTGAATGGGAAAAAGATGTCTAGACTCGATGGCAGCAGTGAGCAGCATTCAGTACTGCTGCCATCTAGTCAATTCAGGTCAGGTTGGGGGGAGATCCCCCCCGCCACGGGTACCATGTAATCCCGTGCTCCTGCTCCATGGTCGGATAGTCGGTGACTAAACCGTCTCCCCCACCTGGTTTGCCAGGTGAGGAGGGGGCTGTGGACCCCCAGCAGGAGCAAAAAAAAAAAAAAAAAGACCTGTCAAAGGGCGGATGAGCTCCTGGTGAGCCAACGGCCATCCACTTCAGTAGAAGTTGCGATCACTGTTGTACACGGCATTGTAAGGAACGATGATAAAGCACACACTGGAGGACAGAGATGTGTGGTGCGTCCGTCACCGTTCCCGTCGGAAACCAGCGCCACTGCGCCGCTGATGTTTTCAACTATGATGAATGAATGCTTCAGACTGATTGTGCATTCGATAGTTTTTAGCACCACCCACCCTAAGCCTCAGAGTGCACGCGTTATAAGATAAATAAATATACTTGCCATTGATAACTGGGGTGAAAACAGCAATCCCTGCAAAGTTTGGATCAGACACCGTTTTGTCCAAGATCAGCCCACCGACGCTGCAAGATAATGACAGTACAGAGTTACAAACACATATAGAAGAAGCCCGCGTGTCGGAAGGATGCTGGTCTACACCGAAGATAGACACATACTGCTGGAGAAGCTCAGCGGCACAGGCAGCATCTCCGATTCAGATTCAAACCTTATTGTCATTGTGCAGTGTACAAGTATAGAGACAACGAAATGCAGTTCGCATCTCACCCAGAAGTGGGAACACAGAATAATGGAACAGTAAAATAGATATGTATATACAGTAGCAGTAATGTAATGTTCAGGGGGGGGGAGATCAGTCACTGGGGGAAGAAGGGGGGGGGGGTGACTGGCAATCACCAAGGTGCAAGTTAAGTAGGGTAACAGCCGCAGGGAAGAAGCTGTTCTTGAACCTGCTGGTCCAGCAACGGAGAGTCCTGTAGCACCTCCCAGATGGGAGGAGGGTAAACAGTCTGTGGTTGGGGTGAGAGCAGTCCTTGACGACGCTCTGGAGAGAAGGAACGGGTGACGTTTCAGGTCGAGAACCTTCTTCAGACTAAACAAGGGTCTTGCCCGAAACGTCATCCGTTCCTTCTCTCCAGCGATGCTGCCTGTCCGGCTGAGTTACTCCAGCATTTTGTGTCTGTCTTCTTTCCATATAAAAGACTAGTATGTTCAGCATCCCTTACGAGACGATGGAACGAGCTGCCAGAAGGAGTGGCGAGGCAGACGTTTGGATGAGTACATGGACAGGTAAACGGGTTTCAAAGGTTACGGGGAGAAGGCAGGAGAGTGGGATTGAGAAGGAAAAAGTAGATCCACCAGCCACCACCTCTGGCAGCACGCTCCAAGCACTCAACACTCTCTGTGCAAAAAAACCCCCAACTTGCCCCACACATCTCCTTGAACGTTTGCCTCTCTCACACTAAAGCTATGCCCTGTGATAATAAATATAGATTTGACAAAGCTACACATGTGACAATATCGACTCCGACTACTTTTGAATGGATATAAAACAGATCTTATTGTATGGTTTTGATGAAAAGCGGGGGAGCTCCCCCTAGTGTCCAACGTAATATTTATTCCTCAATGAAGATCACTGTCAAAATATTTGGTTATTATTGCCTTGCTATGTGCAATTTAGTTGCTGTGATTTCACAACTAACTACACTATAGGTTGTGTTTAAGAAAGAATCGAAGGTAGACAACAATGCTGGAGAAACTCAGCGGGTAGTAACGTGTGGGCGGCAGGGTGGCGCAGTGTGTAGAGTAGCCGCCTCACAGCGCCAGAGACCCACCCAGGTTCAATCCTGACTACGGGTGTTGTCTGCACAGAGTTTGTACGCTCTCCCCAATGACCGTGTGGGTTTTCTCCGGGTGCTCCGGTTTCCTCCCACGCCCCAAAGTTGCACAGGTTTGCAGGTTAATTGACTTCTGTAAAAATTGTAAATTGTCCCGAGTGTGTAGGATAGTGCTAGTGTGCGGGGTGATCGCTGGTCGGCACGGACTCGGTGGGCCGAAGGGCCTGTGTCTGCTGTAAAGTCCAAAGTATAATTTCGAAAAAAAGTGTGGGAGGTCCATTAGTGCCCCGGGCAATATTTATTCCTCACTCAAAATGACTAATCAAAATATTGGGTTATTATCACATTGCTATGTATATATTGGTTGCTGATTCACTATTATAAAAAAATGATTACACCACAGGGCAGTAATTAATTGCCCGCAAAGTGCTCAGTACGTGAGACATCGTGCTTAAGTATAGTATGACTTAATTGGATTGCATGTCTCTATGTACATATCTCTATAAAGTACAGTTGACTGTAGACAGTGGTACAAGCCAGGAGCAAAAAGTGTTTTATGGTCATATCTCCTAAAATGAAGCAATGAAATCCTTACTTGCAGCAGCACAATAGGTATCCACACACAGTACAGGCCCACCACAGATTTTCCACAAACTGGTGGTCTCCTTTGATCTGGACAATATGATGAGAGCACACTTATAATCCCTATCAGTCCCCCTGAAGAAGTGCCGCCTCGGCTGGGCGCGGCAGTCGATCGCGACCTCATCGGGATTTCCACGGCCGATCTGCGGGTGGAATCTGCCCCCCTGCGGCCGGGGCTCTGGAACTCTGGCCCGGCCAGAGCCGGCAGATCCGTTCCCATAGCCGACTTCTGAGGCAGACTTTGCGGGCCGGTGTCTTGGCTACCTGGCGGCCTAGGCGGAACGTTCCGGTACCGTTGGGACTCCTCTCGGAGGCCGTGACCTCTGTTGGCCCGGCAAAGTGGATAATCCAGAAAGGAGTCAGTAGACAATAGACGCAGGAGTAGGCCATTCGGCCCTTCGAGCCAGCACCGCCATTCAATGTGATCATGGCTGATCATCCCCAATCAGTGCCCCGTTCCTGCTTTCTCCCCCATATCCCCTGACTCTGCTATCTTTAAGAGCCCTATCTAGCTCTCTCTTGAAAGCATCCAGTGAACCGGCCTCCACCGCCCTCTGAGGCAGAGAATTCCACAGACTCACCACTCTGTGAGAAAAAATGTTTCCTCGTCTCCGTTCTAAATGGCTTACTCCTTATTCTTAAACTGTGGCCCCTGGTTCTGGACTCCCCCAACATCAGGAACATGTTTCCTGCCTCTAGCGTGTCCAAGCCCTTAACAATCTTATATGTTTCAATGAGATACCCTCTCATCCTTCTAAACTCCAGAAGGAGTCAGAAGGAACTGCAGATGCTGGTTTATATTGAAGATAGACACAAATAGCTGGAGTAACTCAGCAGGTCAGGCAGCACCTCTGGAGAAAAGGAATGGGTGACGTTTCGGGTCGAGACCCTTCTTCAGACTGAAGTATTCCTTTCCTCCAGAGATGCTCCCTGACCCGTTGAGTTACTAGTCCTTTTGTATCTAACTTTGAAAGGCTCTGGAACTAAGGGTGCCGGAGAATCGGTGCGGGACCTGTACTCAGCAGACACCTTAATAAACACCGGAAAGTTCAACAAAGGTTTCAAAATCTACCAGTAGTGTAACTGTGAAGCCAGCAGGGGGCGCAAAGCTGGGCTGGTCATACCTGCTGATGGTCATGGCAATGATGACAGGCTCCCAGCCAGAGTACAAGACCTCTCGTGTAGCCGGGTTCTTCTTGGATATGATGATCCACAGGGGGGCCAGCACCACGAAGAAGGCGCAGACGAGCGGGTTGATGTAGGGGTGAGCCTCTGCAATCACACAAACCATTCAACCGTGTCAAACGCAGGGGGGAACATTCCCGACAGCGGGACAACCAACAACCACATATCCGAGGAAGGGCGAACATAGACACAAAAAGCCGGAGTAACTCAGCGGGACAGGCAGCATCTCTGGAGAGAAGGAATAGGTGGCGTTTCGGGTCGAGACCCTTCTTCAGTGCTGGCGTTGGAGAGGGTCCAGAGGAGGTTTACGAGAATAATTGGGTTATCATATGATGAGCGTTTGAAGGTACTGGGCCTCTACTCTCTGGAGTTTAGAAGGATGAGCAAGGGGGGGGGGGGGGGGGGGAGAGGAAACCTCATTGAACCTTACGGTTCAATGGGCGGTCACGGTGGCGCAGCGGTAGAGTTGCTGGTTTATATTGGAGACCCGGGTTCGATCCTGACTACGGGTGCTGTCTGTACGGAGTTTGTACGTTCTCCCCGCGGATTTTCTCCGAGATCCTCGGTTTCCTCCCACACTCCAAAGACGTGCAGGTTTGTAGGTTGATTGGCTTGGTAAATGTACAAATTGTCCCTAGCATGTGTGGGATAGTGTTAGTGTGCAGGGATCGCTGGTCGGCGCGGACTCGGTGGGCCGAAGGGCCGGTTTCTGCGCTGTATCTCTAAACTAGACTAACCTTACTGAATAGTGAAAGGCCTGGATATAGTGAATTTGAAGAGGATATTTCCACTAGTGGGAGAGGCCAGAATAAAAGAACAAACCTTTAGAAAGGAGATGAGGAGGAATTTCTTTAGTCAGAAGGTGATGCCTCTAAATGTGTCCTATCCATGAACCAGTCTAAATGTTTCTTAAATGTTTAGTTCAGTTCAGTTCTGGTTAGTTTATTGTCTCGTGTACCGAAGTGCAGTGAAAAGCTTTTGTTGCGTGCTATCCAGTCAGCAGAAAGACAATACATGATTACAATCAAGCCATCTACAGTGTATAGATACAAGATAAGGGGATAACGCTTAGTGCAAGGTAAAGCCGGCAAAGACCGATCAAGGATAGTCGGAGGTAGATAAAAATGGTGGAGAAACCCAGCGGGTGAGGTAGCATCTATGTAGCGAAGGAATAGGCGACGTTTCGGGTCGAGATGCTGGAAAAATCAAAGGTAGACAAAAATGACCCGAAACGTCACCTGGAGTAACTCAAGGGTTTGGGCAGCATCGCTGGAGAACACGAACAGGTAACGTTTCGGCATTTGGGGACCCTCCTTCAGACTCTGAGGTAACAGCCAGGTAGATTGCGGCAAAAGTAAACAGCATTGCAGTTTTCCAGTACAACTTACTCAACTGTATGTAGAGACCCCAGCTGATTCCAGCGAGAAGTGCCAGGGTGATGAGATCGCCCAGACTAGCAGCAATGGGGGTGGCAACGTTATCAGGGTTTATGCCAATCTTCCTGGAGCCAATAATGACACCGACCATGATCACCCCTGCAGGAGGAAACCACAACATTCATGTTTGTGAAAAATTAACACAAGCCGGGAAACATGACTTCACTGGGAATTTCTAACCAAATGCCCCTGGACTGAACACTCCGCCACAGCCGCTAATTGTTCACAAGTGATAGGAGCAGAATTACGCCATTCGGCCCATCAGGTCTACTCCGCCATTCAAACATGACTGATCTATCTCACCCCGCCTAACCCCATTCTCCTGCCTTCTCCCCATCACCACTGACACCCGTACTGATCACGAATCTATCTATCTCTGCCTCTTCTAACCCACTATTCTACCTCCAGGTCCCAAAGGTCGGCCGACTTGGGCTACTGACTATCCAGCGGTCTAGGTTTAGACTCAGGGGTGACCGTGCTTTTGCGGTTGCAGCACCTAGACTGTGGAACAGCATCCCCCTTCCCATCAGAACTGCCCCCTCCATCGACTCTTTTAAGTCGAGACTCCAAACCTATTTCTACTCCCTAGCGTTTTTGAGCCCCTCGGAGGGGGCGGTGTAAACAGTTTATGTATGTATTGTTCGGTCTGTCTACCGTTGTATGTAGTACATTAGCACCTGAACTGATGTACAGCACTTTGGTCAACGTGAGTTGTTTTTAAATGTGCTATACAAATAAAATTGATTGATTGATTAAAAATATCCACTGACTTGGCCTCCACAGCCGTCTGTGGCAAAGAATTCCATGGATTCACCACCTCTGACTAAAGACATTTTTGCTACTGAGCAAAGGACACGGTTATCAGGGAGATTTGTTGCCGTTTCACCACTAGCGCTGGGCACATTGGTCCAGTTGCCAATGACCTCGCTACCAGTGGCAGAAACTGTTACGTGTTGACCGGGATAAAAACATTTTACAGTAATTTACTAACTGCCTTCGGACGTGGTATCTCACCGTGATTTACAAACAATGGCTGCAGCCATTCAACCTGTGTAAGTCCCGCGTCACCGTTCGCCGTTCCCAATCTACCCGCCAACCCGTGACGTTCCTGGCCGGCAGGGATGCGCATGAGATGCCGACACACACGCACATCAGTGACCGTTCAGGACGGTTCACATAGTCTCTCTTCAGCAGCTTCAGTAGTCACCACCAAGCGAGCCAAGCATACAAACATAGAAAATAGGTGCAGGAGTAGGCCATTCGGCCCTTCGAGCCTGCACCGCCATTCAATATGATCATGGCTGATCATCCAACTCTGTATCCTGTACCTGCCTTCTCTCCATACCCCCTGATACCTTTAGCCACAAGGGCCACATCTAACTCCCTCTTAAATATAGCCAATGAACTGGCCTCAACTACCTTCTGTGGCAGAGAATTCCACAGATTCACCACTCTCTGTGTGAAAAATGTTTTTTCATCTCGGTCCTAAAAGATTTCCACCTTATCCTTAAACTGTGACCCCTTGTTCTGGACTTCACCAACATCGGGAACAATCTTCCTGCATCTAGCCTGTCCAACCCCTTAAGAATTTTGTACGTTTCTATAAGATCCCCCCTCAATCTTCTAAATTCTAGCGAGTACAAGCCGAGTCTATCCAGTCTTTCTTCATATGAAAGTCCTGACATCCCAGGAATCAGTCTGGTGAACCTTCTCTGTACTCCCTCTATGGCAAGAATGTCTTTCCTCAGATTAGGAGACCAAAACTGTACGCAATACTCCAGATGTGTTTGGGATTCCGGTACAGAACTAGTGATTGTTATTGATGAGGACGTAAAGCAACTGGGCGTCACAGCGCCAGAGACCCGGTTTCAATGCTGACCATGGCTGCAGTCTGTACGGAGTTTGTGCGTTCTCCCTGCGACTGTCTGGATTTTCTCCGGGTGCTCCGGTTTCCACCCACTCACCAAAGACGTACAGGTTTGTAGGTTAATTGGCTTCGGTGAAATTGTAAATTGTCCCTAGTATGTAGGATAATGCCAGTGTATGGGGATCGCTGGTCGGCGCGGACTCAGTGGGTCGAAGGGCCTGTTTCCGTGCTGTATCTTTAAACTAAACTAAACATGAAGCAACAATACTGATAGAAGTTTACAAAGCCATGAGAGGCATTGACAAGGTAGACAGTCAGAGCGGTCAAACCATGGAATTCTTGTGTCAAGTTAATCTTGCCCAGGGTGGTGAATCTGTGGGATTCATTGCCACAGAAGGCAGTGGAGGCCAAGCCAATGGTTATTTTAAAGGCGGCGATTGACAAATTCTTGATTAGTACGGGTGTCAGGGGTTATGGTGGAAAAGGCAGGAGAATGGGGTTGAGAGGGAAAGATAAGTCAGCCATGATTGAATGGTGGAGCAGACTTGATGGGTCGAATGGCCTAATTCTGCTCCTATAACTTATGAACAAAGAATAAAATTGCACAACAAAGGGCACAAAGTGCCCACGTGGTCACAGGGAGATCGTACAAACTCCGTGGTCAAGATCGAACCCTGGTCCCTGCACCCGATGGGCCGAATGGCCTTATTCTGTTCCGAGATCTTATGAGACCAACACGGAGAGTACTGGAAGAAATGCTAGGGTTCAGCTAGGTGCCACCTTACCCAATATGAGGGAAGCTATAAACGCCGTGGCCATGCTGCTGGCACACAGAAGGACAGCGTGCTCCAGTTGGAAATGGCCCTCGGGAATCCAACCAAACACGACAGCAGCCACCGACGCCAGGAATCCAACCACGGTGGCCTGGACCTACAGGAAGAGAGCAAGAACCAGTGAGTTGTTTACTTTGTTATCATGTGTGCCCAGGTACAGTGAAGAGCGTTTGTTCCACGCTAACCAGTCAGCGGAAAGACAATGCACAGTGGTCAAGTCAAGTCAAGTTTATTCGTCACATACACATACGAGATGTGCAGTGAAATGAAAAGTGGCAATGCTCGCGAATTGTGCAAAAAACAAACCAGCAAACTACAAACAGAATATTCACATGTACCCTCGATATTCCAGCATCTGCAGTTCCTTCTTGATTCACATATTACATATTTGTGGGAGGGAGGGAAGAAAAGGAAATAAACAGCAATTTTAAAAAGACACCAGTAAAATGGCACAGTAAAGTTAGCCCCTGGAGAGATAGGAGTTTACAGTCCTAATGGCCTCTGGTAAACACAAGGAACTGCAGATGCTCGTTTACAAAAAGAGACACAAAGTGCTGGAGTAAGACAGCGGGTTAGGCAGCATCTCTGGAAGGAATGGAAAGACTCTTCTTCAGGCAGATTGAAGGTGGGAGAGGGGGGGGTGGGAAAAAGCTGGAAATGAAAGGTGGGAGAAGGAACTGCAGATGTTGGCTTACACCGAAGATACAAAATTGCCGGAGTAACTCAGCGGGTCAGGCAGCATCTCTGGTGAAAAGGAATAGGTGACGTCTCCTGAGACATCACCTACTCCCGCTGAGTTACTCCAGCATTTTGTGGCTGTCTTCTGTGCCACAGAGGAGCTGTGTTTACAGGAAGCTTTACATTCTGGGTTTGCAAACTCACGCCTGCATCAAGACCACGTGGCCAAGCATTTTTGTTTTTGTTCTCGACAGAAGGCCGGAACAGAACGCCCTGATGGTTTTTGGCAACAACAGAGAGAGTACCCGACCACGGAACTGGATTCCAAAAACAAACCTAACAAAATAGCCATTTGCACAACCACATCCTGGCAATTATGGACAGAAACTGATATTTTTCCAACCGTTTGTGTGAAAAATAATTATGGACTCCAAGTCTACCGAAAATACAGATTCTGCACTTGAATTATCTGAACCCGATGATCTTATTGAACATACTCCAGAAACGTAGAGGATTATACTGAATTTCTTCTCCGTAGATTGTCACCTTGTCGTGGTGGAGAAGCTTGGGTGGTCCTGAGATCCTGAGAGCGATGCCGTCTGGAGCTACGCTCCTGGTAGGGCCACCCATGGCGGTAAGGTCGAGGGGGAGGTCTCTGACAAAGAGCAATCCAACCAAGACCTCAACGGTGGAACAGGCGGAGGACGATGGCTGACCTTAGTGGAGCGTCACAACGGCTGGGAAGGCGGATGAAGGCTGCGGCAGAAAAGGGTCTCCGGTCGTCTTGGACTCCATGCCACTGGATCCTGACCCAGATCTGTCAAGGACCGTGGGGTGGCTGTCTGTGCACCAGTCTCCCCACGTTTAGAGATTTAAACTTTAGAGATATAGCACAGAAACAGGCCCTTCGCCCCGTACACTGGCACGATCCGACGCACTAGGGACAGATGATAATTTACAGAAGCCAATTAACTTACAAACCCGCAGGTCTTTGAGATGTGGGAGGAAAGTGGAGCACCCGGAGGAAGCCCACATGGTCGTAGGGAGAACATGCAAACTCCACCCAGACAGCACCTGTAGTCAGGATCGAATCTGGATCTCTGGTGCTGTAAGGTAAAGCACTGGGGCGGCACAGCTGGTAGAGTTGTTGCCTTACAGCACTTACGGCACTTACTACAGGTACTTGTCAGTACGGAATTTGTACTGAGAACTTTGGTTTCCGTCCACACTCCAAAGACGTACAGGTTTGTAGGTTAATTGGCTCGGTGTAAATGCAAAAAAATGTTCCTCGTGTAGGATGGTGTTAATGTGCGGGGATCGCTGGTCAGTGCGGACTCGTTGGGCCGAAAGGCCTGTTTCTGCGCTGTATCTCTAAACTACACTAAAAGCAATGATTCCTTTTTTTGGACGAGTTAAGTGGATCGGCAATACTGCCTCTTCAAGACCTGCATGTTATTGTCCCATGCCGATTATAGAGGAGATGCCTCCAGGGGAGACTCACCTGAATCAGAGCCAGGTTCCCTGTGATCATCGTCCACTGCTCTGCTGCCGAATCCATCTGCCCGATGTTAGCCTGGTAAAGAAACAAGCAAACACAAATATTTAAAGCAAATCAAAAGACAACACAACAGATTTCACACCAGCATAAACCGCCACTGAATTACCCAGAAAACAAATATCACTTTGATATCACTTTTACGTTTGGGGATGGTAGGAGAAAGGGGACTGAAGGATTGTAACGCAACAGGAACTTTGTGTAGATAGACACAAAGTGCTGGTGTAACGGGCCAGGCAACAGCTGTGGAGAACATCGATAGATGATGTTTCGGATCGAGAACCTTCTTCAGACCGAAGGGGGTCCCGACCTGAAACATCACCTATTCATGACCTCCAGAGATGCTGCCTGTCCCACCGAGTTACTCCAGTGCTTTTGTGTCCTTTTGACATTTGGAGAGGTACATGGATTGGAAAGGTTTAGAGGGATTTAGAGGTTTAGTGGGATATGGGCCAAATGTGGGCAGGTGGGACTATTCTACATAGTTGGTCTGCACCCGTTGGTCGGCATGGGAAAGTTGGGCCGAATGGTCTGTTTCCATGCTGTATAAATATATGACGTGGAGACACAACAGGTTTAAACGAAGCAAATGTCCTACAGAATCCACTCTCTCCGCAAGCAATCTGTTCATATCAAAGTATAGAGTCTATGACCATAATGTGTAGGAAGGAACTGCAGATGCGGGTTGACACCAAAAATAGACACAAAATGCTGGAGTAACTCAGCGGGTCAGGCAGCATCTCTGGAGAAAAGGAATAGGTGACGTATATTGGGACAAAGACCCTTCTTCAGACTGGAGTCTACGGAAGGGTCTTGACCCGAAATGTCACCTATTACATTTCTCCAGAGTTGCTGCCCGACCTCTCTGTGGCTGTAATGTTGGTCAAAGCCAAGCTGCTGACGTCACCCAGTATCAGGTCAAGAACACACACACACGCCAAAAACAAAAGGTCAAAATAAACACTAGCCTCTGCTGCAAGAACAACATATTGAGAAAGCAGGGTGAAAGATCAGGGGCGAGGCACGGCTGAAGTGACACAAGTTACTTGTTTAATGAAGGGTAATTTGCGGGATATGGGCGTTGCCAGCAAGACCAGTCATGGAGTTCCTACCCGGGCAGGCCTGGATAACGGAGCTGCAGCAGCCTGGGGCTTACCTGGATCAGGTACTTCCAGCATGGACTTTGGACGGTTTCTTTATTATTTGCAAACGGTGCCAAAATAGGGCGAGTGCGCATTTGTGGGTTGTGCAGGAGAATTTCACTGTGGAAGCTTCAAGGGACTGTTCCACTTTGCGGTTTTTTTCGGCGACTGCGAGCATCAGTGACTGACGCCCATAGTCGCCGTGAAAACCGTCAAGCTGTACGACATACACGCTAACGTATGGTGACCTGCGGGTGATGCCGGGCTAGGGTCAGGGCTAGGGTTAACCGGGCATCACCCGCAGGACCGCATACATCAGCGTGTGACAGGGCGCTATTTAGTTTAGAGATACCTGAGGTGGAAAGTTGCCACGGTTTGCAGAGAGCCCATGTGGGAGAAACTAACGCAGACATCTGTGCTGTAGCAGGTCACACTGACCGCAGAGCTCTCCCACACGTGTACCCTTGTTGTGTACACTCGTTGTGTACACATAGAGATCCTGTGAGACTGCGTGCTGGCATTCAGTGCGCATTCAGATGTGGCGCAGTCATTGTAACTATTCCTCGCGGCGACAAGGCGACACAACAATAAGGCAAATAAGGAATGCTGCATGCAACTATTTGCATAGTTGCTTTGGGTGGCTTTAATGTAAATAGGTTAAAGAAAAAGCATTTGACAGACCTTCCTATTCAACGCAAAAGTGTACTAATATCTTTGATATGCAAACTATTGCCTTAATTTGAATGTTTGGGTCATTTTGACATGAAACAAAATGAGGTACCGGGTGAAAGGCAGCGACATGTCCCTGGCTTTGCTCAGAGTATGCATTAGTTGCTTTGGACAGAAACCTTAAAGCTCTGCCCTCGAGTCTTTAGTTTAGTTTAGTTTAGAGATGCAGCACGGAAACAGGCCCTTCGGCCGACCGGGTCTGCGCCGACCAGCGATCCCCGCACATTAACACCCACTGTGGACAATTTTTGCATTTACCAAGCCAATTAACCTACAAACCTGTACGTTTTGGGGAATGTGGGAGGAAACCGAAGATCTTGGAGAAAACCCACGCAGGTCACGGGGAGAATATACAAACTCCGTTGGGATCGAACCCGGGTCTCCGGCGCTGCATTCGCTGTAAGGCAGCAACTCTACCGCTGCACCACCGTGCCTGCCCGTGAAATTATTTGACATTTCCACCCTGTGGAAAAAGGTTCCGTGTCTACCCTATCCATGCCCCTCATCATTTTATATACTTGTATCATGTCTCCCTCTGGTGATCCAGAGAAAACAATCAAGTTTGACCAGCTCTCCGTATAGCTAAGACCCTCTAATTGTAATCGCAAAGGTAGACACAAATTGCTAAAGTAATTCAGCAGGTCAGGCAGCATCTCTGGAGAAAAGGAATAGATGGTGTTTCAGTTCAGGACCTTTCTTCAGACTGGAGAAGGGTCCTGACCCGAAACGTCACCCATCCTTTTTCCCCCAGAGATACTGCCTGACCTACTGAGTAACCCCACCACCACCACCACCCTTGCATAAATACACTAAGGTGAAGATGAACAAGAAGGTTGCACAGCGGTCGAGTTGCTATCCTGCAGCGCCAGAGACCCGGGTTTGCTCCTGACTACGGGCGCTTGTCTGTACATAGTTTTCAAAAGGGAACTGCAGATGCTGGAATATCGAAGGTACACAAAATTGCTGGAGGAACTCAGCGGGTGCAGCAGCATCTATGGAGCGAAGGAAATAGGCGGCCCGAAACGTCGCCTATTTCCTTCGCTCCATAGATGCTGCTGCACCCGCTGAGTTCCTCCAGCAATTTTGTGTACCTTCTGTACATAGTTTGTTCGTTCTCCCCGTGACCTGCATGGATTTTCTCCAGGATCTCCGGTTTCATTCCCACACCCCAGGTTTGTAGGTTAATTGGCTTCCGGTAAAAAATAGTAAACTGTCCCCTGGTGCGTGTAAGACAGTGATGGTATGCGGGGATCGCTGGTTGGTGCAGACTTGGTGGTCCGAAGGGCCTGTTTCCGTGCTGTATCTCTAAAATAAACTAAAACAAGGTTGCATAAGGTTAGGCTACTCACCGCGGTGGAGAGTCTGGAAGCCAGGGTCATTTCCAAGTTACCCTTGAGGCCGAGCAGAGCTGGGACGAGGATGAAAACCTCAGTCACCTCTTTAAATACACTCCAGTGCTGTAAGGGAAAAGAGAGGGTTGTTTATGCATTGGGTTATAGTTCATTACTGGCACAGAGACATCACGTTAGCCTGATGTACCATTCTACAGTTTTTTTCTCCCTTTTTACTCCCGCCCACAATATTTAATATGTAAAAGAATATGTGATTCTGTTCCATTCTGTTTGTAGTTTGTTTGTTTGTTTTTTGCACAAAGTCCGCGAGCATTGCCACTTTTCATTTCACTGCACATCTCGTACGTGTATGTGACAAATAACCTTGACTTGATGCGATGGGTAATTCCTCAGCATCAACAGTTCTTCAGTTTTAGGATTGTTCAAGAAGGAACTGCAGATGCTGGAAAAATCGAAGGTAGACAAAAATGCTGGAGAAACTCAGCGGGTGAGGCAGCATCTATGGAGCGAAGGAATAGGTGACGTTTCGGGTGACCCGAAACGTCACCTATTCCTTCGCTCCATAGATGCTGCCTCACCCGCTGAGTTTCTCCAGCATTTTTGTCTCCCTTCAGTTTTAGGATGAATTATTATACACTAAACGCAGGTAGCACCTCGCGGTCCATTTAAAGTACGATCCACAAGAGACAGACGGTGCTTTTTAATAACCTTCTGAGAATGGATTCTACTTAGAAACATTGAAACTTAGAACGTAGGTGCAGAAGGATGCCATTTGGCCCTTCGAGCCAGCACCGCCGTTCATCGTGATCGTGGCTGATCGTCCCCAATCAACAACCCAGTGCCTGCCTTCTCCCCATATCCCTTGACTCCACTAGCCCCTAGAGCTCCATCTAACTCTCTCTTAAATCCATCCAGTGATTTGGCCTCCACTGGGCGGGGTGGAAGATTGCGACCTTCGCGTGGTCCGCCCTGTTTCGACTAATGCAATCAACTCGACATGCACAAAAGGAAGATCAAATAGAACAAGTTGTCCAACAACTTTAGGCTGTGCACGCCACACGAAAGATGAAGAAGAAGAAGCCTCCACTGGGCGAAATCTTCACTTGGCATGTGTAGGAAGGAACTGCAGATGCTGGTTCACACCGAAGATAGACACAGAATGCTGGAGTAACTCAGCGGGTCAGGCAGCATCTCTGGAGAGAAGGAATAAGCTACGTTTCGGGTCGAGACCCTTCTTCAGACTGGTGAGGAGATTTTGCAGTGGAACAGATGAATTGTGTGTGAAGGAACAGCATGTACTGATCGGATGTTATCGCAGCAGTGAAGCAGGCCTGCAGCCGCACATGGCTGCCAGCGTTCCCCCGGGTCCCTCTTGGCTCTCTTGTTGGGGTGCAGATACAAAGCTTAGGGTGGCGCAGCGGTAGAGTTACTGCCTCAATTCGCCGGAGACCCAGGTTCCATCCTGACTATGGGTGCTGTCAGTAGGGAGTTTGTATGTTCTCCCTGTGACCGCATGGGTTTCCTCTGGGTGCTCTGGTTTCCTCCCACACTCCAAAGACCTGCAGGTTTGTACGTTAATTGGCTTCTGTAAATTGCCCCGAGTGTGTAGAAGGACAGGGTACAGGTGATCGTCGATCGGCACGGACAACGTTTCCACGCTGTATCTCTAAACTAAACTAAGCTTGTTTCTGTGCAGTGGGAAACATGACTTGCGGGGATAGCCGTCCTATTTAAAGAGTAATAATCTCAAATTCAATTACTCTGACAGCTGTTTAGAAAGATCTACCCAAGTCAGCCTTGTGCATCTTATTTCATTCTGCTGGCAACGAACCAAAGACATCCGAGGAAATCGAGCGCTAGTGTTTGCAGCGGCAGGGTTGTGCGTTAGTAGGGGAGGCTGCAGGGAGCGGTGGATTCAGCCTGTTCCATCACGGGCACAGCCCTCCCCACCATCAAAAGCCTCAAGGAGGTGTCACCTACACTCCAGCGTGGGTTTTCTCCGGGTGCTCCAGTTTCCTCCCACACTCCAAAGACAAACAGGTTGGTAGGCAAATTGGCTTGGTAAAAATAGTAAATTGTCCCTGGGGTGTAGGATCATGTTGGTGTACGGGGATCGCTGGTGGGCGCGGACTCGGTGGGCCGAAGGGCCTGTTTCCGCACCAAATCTCTAAAAACTTATGTTGTTTGTAGTTCCACAGACAACCACTTGGTTGAGTGGTTCCCCAATGCCAATCTCTCACTCAACGTCAACTAACTCAAGGAACTAGTGGTGGACTCCAGGCAGGGAAATACAGGAGACCACGTGCCAGTTTTCATTCAGTAGCAACGAGGAACTGCAGATGCTGGTTTACCAAAGAAAGACACAAAATGCTGGAGTAACTCAGCAGGTCAGGCAGCACCTCTGGAGAACATGGACAGGTGACATTTCAGATCGGATCCTTCTTCCGATAGATTGTAGGGTCCCGACCTGAAATGTCACCCATCTATGTTCTCCAGGGATGCTGCCTGACCTGCTGAGTTACTGCAACATATTGTGCCTTTCCCTCCCGTCCTTTCCCATCCCAGAAGCTGTCCCAATGATTTTTTTTTTGAATTTGTGATTGTATCTTTCTTCACCACCTCCTCACTCCCTGTTGGATTGCAACCTTGTCGTGGTCGGGGAGCTTGTGTGTCTCAGTGACCCCTAGAGCTACACCAGCGGGAGATTCGTCTCCTGTTAGGGTCTCCCATGCTGGACAGGTCGAAGGGTAGAGGCGAGACGAAGAGCGATCCACTGGTCCTCCAGGTTGGGGGTTGAGCACAGGGCTAACAACCCTGTCTCGTAAAACAAATCTGTTACGGAAACAGCAACTGAAGGAATCGACACTACTGGGTGGAGGACCTTCGTTGCTGCCCTACATGCCAGGAGGCAGAATAGGCAGTTACTAAGTAAGTCACCACTTCCTCTAGCAGTTCGAACTAAAGAACCACCAATCTTCGTGTCAAAAATCATAACTGTGACCTCCTTAAACCGTCTTTCCGCGTCACCCGAAACCTGTGCCCTTTGGTTCTTGACCCCATAACTTCTGAAAGTTTGAAAGATTCAGCCCATCGATCCACGCCGACCATCGATCACCCGTTCACACTACTTCTATGTTGTCCCACATTCCCACTCGCAACCCCTTGAGAGCAATTTATAGGCCGATTAATCTCCAAACCCACACGTCTTTGGGATATGGGAGGAAACTGGGCATTAAACAAGAATAAAACAAGATCCTCCAGCATTTTGTGTCTATCTTCGGTATAAAACAAGATGGGATTGTTCTAAGGGCTAGTCGAGGCTCAATGGGTCGAATGGCAATCAAGGAAAGATGAAATATAATATACACTGAGCTTCAGAGTTTCTCCTCTATGTACATATCACGCAAGGACTGCCGCTGACAACATACTCCACTTAACGTCACCTACAATTGATATCGACATAAAGGAACAAAGGGCCACCAGTAACATCTGTTACACAAAGTGAACCGCTTGATGCTGTCACACAACCTGCTATCCGAGATCTCATCTGAGCAAGGGAAGCCCATTCAGCTCAAAGCCCAGTTTCACCAACTCACACCTCAGTGCAGGGAATGGATCTTGGCGGACATGGAGCAGTCCACCCCGCTCACTCCTTCCTCTCCCCGCTCCCACCCGGCAGAAGGTACAGAAGCTTGAAAGCGCACACCACAAAATTCCGGAACAGCTTCTTCCCCTCTGTTATCAGGCTGCTGAACGGTCCTTCCATAAGCCAGGGTGCTGTCCGATTCACCTGGACATTGGGCTTTTGTCTAGGGAACTGTTGCGCTACAATGCTGAGAACTATCACAGCGCCAGAGACCCGGCTACAATCCTAACATCAGGTGCTGTCTGCGCACATTCTCCTTGCGACTGTGTGGATTTCCTCTGGTTGCGTCAGTTTCCTCCGACATCCCTAAGACGTGCAAGTTAAATGGCTCCTGTAAATTGTCCCTAGTGTGTAGAATGGAATTAGTGTGATAATCTGGGTGATAGGTGGTCAGCACGGTCTCGAGGGGCTGAAGGGCCCGTTTCCACACTGTATCTCTACACTAATCTATATTCTGCACTGTATCTTCCCCTTTGCTCTACCTATTGTACTTGAGTTTAGTTTGATTGTTTTTCTACATTAATACTATACATAAATACAAAGAACTGGTTTACAAAACAAAAGGACACAAAGTACTGGAGTAATTCAACGGGTCAGGAAGTGCCTCTGGAGGACATGGAAGGCAATGTTTTGGGTCAGGACCCTTCTTCAGACTGAGTGATAGGTGGATACAGGTGAGGGGGGATTTGATAGGCAGATGTGTGGACAAACAAAAGTGTTCCTAAGCACCTGATACTCTTGTTCGTCCTGGTCAGACCGTTGAATGTTAAGCTCAGGAAGACAAAATCAGATCGAAAGCTGGCTCTGTCACATGATTTTCTTCACCTTTCTTCCATTTAGTTTCGCTTAGAGATGGTGTGGAAACAGGCCCTTCGGCCCACAGAGTCCGTACCAGCCAGCAATCGCCCCAAACACCAGCACTGCCCGACACAATAGGGACAATTTTACATTTATTCCAAGCCAAACCTGTATGTCTTTGGGAGTGTGAGAGGAAACCGGAGCACCCGGGGACAACCCACACGATCATAGGGAGAACGTACAAACTCCGTACAGACAAGCACCCGTAGTCAGGATCAAACCCGGGCCTCTGGTGTTGAGGCCGCTGCGCCACCGTGCCACCCTAAGCATTTCCAAAACAGGAAAAACATATCAATTATGATTCCCATTGGCGGTGCGACTCACCCGTTGCAGCGGCCCCTACAGCCTGTCTGTTTTTAAAAAATTTTTGTCTAGTTAAATGTAGTGTTGGTGTTTTTTTAATACTAGTTTTAAATGTGTATATGTGGGGGGCGGGGGGGGGGGGGGGAAACCGTTTAAAATCTCTTCCGTCCGGAAGACCCGACCTTTTCCCTGTCGGGTCTCCGTTGTCGTTGGGGCCTAGCACCGTGGAGCGGCCTCCAACCTGAACGACCCGGGGGCTCAGGAGGCTGCGGAGCTGCGGACTACTCACCATCGTGGGGCTGGCCGGCCTCGGAGCGCGGGGAGCGGTGGTGGCTCGCTGCTGCGATTCGACTCCTGGGGCTCGGAGGCTCCAGCAACGCAGCCGCAGGTCCGGTGGACCGGGACATCGGGAGCTCGCGGGTCCGGGGGGAGAGAGAGACCGCTTCCTGGAGCTCCCGCAACGCGACTTCTCCAGCCCGTGTCGCGGGGTTGGAACGACCTGGAGCGGGGTCGTACATCGCCCAGCACGGCTTCATGGCCGTGGGACATTCCAGCGCCCGCCGGGGGCTCCAACTTTGTGACATTTAGACCGGGAGCGGGGCCCTGAATCGCCCGGCATGGCCTAAAATGGCCGTGGGACTTATCATCGCCCGCCTGGGGCTTGGACATCGGGAGAGACATGGAGAACAGGGGAGAGAAAAGACTTTGCCTTCCATCACAGTGGGTCCACTGTGATGGATGTTTGTGTGAATTAAATTGTGTGTATGTCTAGGAAATTGTCTTTGTTTGTATGGCTGTGGAAACAGAATTTCATTTGAGCCTGACTGAGGCTCAAATGACAATAAATTGTATTGTATTGTTGTTGTTGTATTGTGCACCAGGTATGTATGTGCCACACGATACAGCACACCCAGCCACGTTGGGCAATGCCCGAGCAAAGCAACCATTAGATGCCAGGGAGGAAACGCAGAGACCAGCATTCCTATAGCGTCCTTCATAACTCTTCCATTATGTCTGGGTTGGGCAGGCTTAGACTTTATTCCGAGCGCAGGAGGATGAGGGGTGATCTTATAGAGGTGTTTAAGATAACAAGGGGAACAGATATGGTAGATGCACAGAATCATTTACCCATAATAAGGAAATCAAGAACCAGAGGGTTAAACCATTGGTTTAAGGTGAGAGGGGAAAGATTTAATAGGAACCCAAGGGACATTTTTTTTTCTCCCACTCAGAGTGTGGTGAGTGTATGGAACAAGCTGCCAGAGGAGGTAGTTGAGGCAGGTACTATAACAACATTTAAAAGACATTTGGATAGGAAAGTACCCAAAGATCCTTCTGTACATCAATGCAGTGTTGCTACTATCAGGGAGTTATGGACTTGGTCCACAAGATTTCTCTGTACATCAATGCTGTTGAGGGTCTTGCCATTAGTCATAGTCCAATCAATTGAGCTCACATATTTTGGGCACTGCCATGCTCCTGAGAATTAGAGGACAGCACAGCACCGCAGCAGTAGAGTTGATGCCTTGCAGGGCCAGAGACCCGGGCTCGACCCTGACTATAGGTGCTGCATGTTTGTACGTTCTCCATGTGGCCACGTGGCTTTTCCCTGGGTGCTCCGGTTTCCTCCCACACTCCAAAGACATACAGGTTTCTTACCCGTACCCTTTTATAAAGTTATTAAGGGTCTTACCCTCAATAACTTTTCGTTTTGACTCCTCCCATTTCCTCCAAATACAAGGCGTAGCTATGGGCACGTGCATGGGCCCTAGCTATGCTTGCCTCTTTGCAGGGTACGTCGAACAATCCTTGTTCGAGGCGAACCGTGGCCCTATCGCCAAACTCTACCTCCGCTACATCGACGACTGCATTGGTGCTGCCACCTGCACCCACACACAACTCACTGACTTCATCCATTTAACCACTAACTCCCATCCGGCACTCAAATGTCCAGCATTTTTGTCCACCTTCGATTTTCCAGCATCTGCAGTTCCTTCTTAAACATACAGGTTTGTAGGTTATTGGCTCCATTCAGACTGCCACTGTAGTTGGGATCGAACCCGGGTCACTGGTGCTGTCAAGCACCACTGTAAAGCACCTCTAATTACTATTAGAAGACACAAAATGCTGGAGTAATCAGTGGGACAGGCAGCATTTCTGGAGGAAATAGGCAACGTTTCAGGCCGAAACCCTTCGGGTTTCAGCCCAAAACGTTGCCTATTTCCTTCGCTCCATAGATGCTGCTGCACCCGCAGAGTTTCTCCAGCATTTTTGTGTATCTTCGATTTTCCAGCATCTTCAGTTCCTTCTTAAACAGCATTTCTGGAGAGAAGGAATGGGTGACGTTGAGGTTCGAGACCCTTCTTCTGACTGAGACTGCTGCAGTCCCGCTGAGTTACTCTTTAGTGTGTCAACAGGTTTTGCTTTTTATAAAATTGTGCACATTGAATATCCCACAATTTATTTTGGAAATAGTTCGAGGCCTTTCAGATTCTGGTCCCGCTGAGTTACTCCAGCATTTTGTGTCCATCTTCGATTTAAACCAGCATGCGCAGTTCCTTCCGGCACATTTTGTCTATTTATTATTATGCGTTTATAGCCTGCAAGGCTGCAGCAAGAAAAACTTTTGTTCTGTTGCTGGTGTATATGACAACTATACATGCTCAAGACTAGTTCTATTTTACGTGCTGCACTTTACTCTGCTACAGTACCTTTCTAGGGGGGGATGACATTCTACTTTTCCCACCCTCACCCTCACGGCTTGGATCACCGCGACTAACGCGGGTGGTTCCCACTGCAACTGTCCACACTCAGCTGTTGGAACAGGAGTCAGTCCTGGGCAGACTTCCCCTGCCAACGGTGCGGCACATTCGGAGAGATTTGGCAGACCGCCACCAGACTTACCGCATGCTGCGGACTGCGAGCCAGAAATGAAAGGTTCGAAAAGAAACAACACAAAAACACGAACAAGAACAACAAAAAACGCAGATGCTGCAAAGCCGAAATAAAACCCAGAGGGAAGTGGACAGAGGAGGTTTCCGAAGGTAGACAAAAATGCTGGAGAAACTCAGCGGGTGCAGCAGCATCTATGGAGCGAAGGAAATGGGCAACGTTTCGGGACGAAACGTTGCCTATTTCCTTCACTCCATAGATGCTGCTGCACCCGCTGAGTTTCTCCAGCATTTTTGTGTACCTTCGATTTTCCAGCATCTGCAGTTTCTTCTTAAACAGAGGAGGTTTCCGGTTGGGACCCTTCTTCAGACCGATGGAATAGAGCAGAGAACAGTTGATGAGAGTTAAAGTGGCAGAAACAGTGGGGCAACAACCAGCAAGTGATCGGTGCACACACGTGGGACTGCAGGGAAAAAAAAGACATTGCTGATGTAACTCAGTGGGTCATGCAGCATCTCTGGAGAACATAAGTGGATAAAACCAAGAGAGGAATAGATCGGGTAGAGACTCTTGCTCAGAGTAGGTGAATCGAGGACCAGAAGATATACGTTTAAGGTGAAGGGGAAAAGATTTAATAGGAATTTGAGGGGTAACTTTTTCACACAAAGGGTGGTGGGTGTATGGAACAAGCTGCCAGAGGAGGTAGTTGAGGCTGGGACTATCCTATCGTTTAAGAAACAGTTAGACAAGTACATGGATAGGACAGGTTTGGAGGGATATGGGCCAAATGCAAGCAGGTGGGACTAGTGTAGCTGGGACATGTTGGCCAATGTGGGCAAGTTGTGCCGAAGGGTCCCCAGTGTGTAGGATAGTGTTAGTGTGCAGGGATCGCTGGGCGCCTCGGACTTAGTGGGCCGCAGGGCCCGTTTCCACGCTGTATCTCTAAACTAAACTTTCTACGAGCCTTCTCCCCTTTACTGCATTAGTCTTTAGAATGGTCCCGACCCGAAATGTCGCCTGTCCATTTCTTCCTACAGATGGCCCTTCAGCCCTCCAAGTCCGCGCCGACCGGAGACCCCCGCACATTAACACTATCCTACGCGCTGGCGAGAATATACATTTCTACCAATCCAATTAACCTACAAACCTGTACATCTTTGGAGTGTGGGAAGAAACGGAAGATCTCAGAGAAAACCCAGGCATGTCACAGGGAGAACGTACAATCTCCGTACAGACAGCACCCTTAGGCGGGATCAAACCCGGGTCACTGGCGCTGTAGGGGCGCAACGCTACCGCTGCGCCACTGTGATTGCCGTGCCCTCATGGAGTTTGTTTGTTTGCTCAAGGCAATTTGCATCGAGGTTCGGGCCGAAATGTTGCCTATTTCCTTCGCTCCATAGATGCTGCTGCACCCGCTGAGTATCTCCAGCACTTTTGTCTACCTCCGGCATCGATAGGCCTCGTGTTTCCCTTGTCCAACATACAGTTTGCACGGGGTGGATCCTTTTCTCCAACTCTTGGATAATTTTCCATGATACATTGTTAAAACAACAACTGCTGTGCTGCCCAGCAGCACGTAACTGAACTGGGCGGAGGAGCAAAGGGAGCGGGAACAGAGGGCGGAGATTAAATAGCCTTAATCACACAGTGGAACTGTGCAGATGGTCAGGAAATTAAATTTGCTATTATGGCATTTTACACCACTGATAATCAACGTACAATATCCCGGGAGATTTAAAAATTAAAGCTTGGAGAAGTCTGGGAAACTTCATGCTTTCAATGGGGATTTAGTCCGCAGATTTAGACTTTAGACCTTACCAGCGATGACCCTGTACACTAGCACTATCCGACACGCACCAGGGACAATTTACAATTTTTATCGAAGCCAATTAACCTGTAAACCTGTACGTCTTTGGAGTGTGGGAGGAAACCGGAGTATCTGGAGAAAACCCACTGGAAGAACGTACAAACTCCGTACGGACAGCACCCGTGGTCAGAATCGAACCCGGGTCTCTGGCGCTGTAAGGCAGCAGCTCTACCGCTGCGCTACTGTGACGACGTGACTCAAAGATGGATTTCCAACAGAAAGATTAACGCTGCTCATGGCTGACTGGTTTACAGTCTCGTGAAAGTACATCTGCCAGTACGGTTTCTTCCCACACTCCAAAGTATATCAGGCTGTTTCTGGTACTTTGACTTACGTCATCAGCTCCTACAGTTCCATCAGGTTGAATTTAATAATCTCTGTCTCACCACATCCATGGTCCCTCAAGTACGATCCATTTGGCAACAAGGCCTTAGGCAGGTCAGAGACAGCAAAAGAAGGCAGACCTTCGAGAGTCAAGTGTAGGAAGGAACTGCAGATGCTGCTTTACACCGAAGATTGACACAAAATGCTGGAGTCACTCAGTGGGACATGCAGCATCTCTGGAGATGGAATGGGTGACGTTCCAGGTCGAGACCCTTCTTCAGACGGGTGTTAAGATATGTCTTTACACCCGTGATGCAGAGAAAATGTTCCTAATATTGGGGGAGTCCAGACCAGGGGTCACAGGTTAAGAATAAGGGGTAGGCCTTTTAGGACTGAGATGAGGAAAACGTTTTCACCCAGAGAGTTGTGAATCTGTGGAATTCTCTGCCTCAGAAGGTAGTGGAGGCCAATTCACTGGATGTATTCAAGAAAGTTGGATATAGCTCTTAGGCCTAACGGAATCAAGAGATATGGGGAGAAAGCAGGAACAGAGTACTAATTCTGGATGATCGGCCATGATCATATTGAATGGCTGTGCTGGCTTGAAGGCCGAATGGCCTACTCCTGCACCTATTTTCTATGTTTCTGTCTCGACCCAAGACGTCACCTATTCCTTCTCTCCAGAGATGCTGCCTGTCCCACTGAGTTACTCCAGCATTTTGTGTCTATCTTTTAGAGTCAAATATGTGATTAACATATGTATTGGGAACAGAACAATAGTATGTATTTGCTGCAGTTTTACAGGGACATTAACAGAACAACATCGGCACGGTGGCACAGCGGCAGACCTGCTTCCTCACAGCGCCAGAGACCCGGGATCAATCCCGACTACGGGTGCTGTCTGAACGGAGTTTGTACATTCCCTCTGTGACCGCGTGGGTTTTCACTGGGTGCTCTGGTTTCCATCCACATTCCAAAGCTGTGCAGTTTTGTAGGTTAATTGGCTTCTGTAAATTATCCCTAGTATGTAGGATTGTGCTAGTGTACGGGGATTGATGGCCGGTGTGAACTCGGTGGGACAAAGGGCCTGTTTCCACACTATCTCTAAACTAGTCAGGGTTCACTACACGTTTAGGCTGAGAGACATCAGGGTTGTACCTAGACAGTCATGTATTTTTGGAGTTACCAATTTTAGCAAGAATGAAAGCAAATATTGTATGCTCAGATAGGTTTTAAAAATTCCAGTTATTCATTGAACATGGAGTTCTTTCTGATCAAGGTTCATTCTTTGTTAAAGCAGTAACACAAAAAGCGATGTTGTATCCAACTGGCTTCCCCAGGGATTTTCCAATTGAAACTTCTAAAGGCAGTCTGAAGAAGGGTTGCGACCCAAAACATCACCTGTTCCTTTTCTTCAGAGATGCTGCCTGACCCGCTGAGTTACTCCAACTTTTTGTGGGTTTTTTTTCAATTGATCTGATGGATTTGCTTATATAAATGCACTTAATAACGAATTAATTAATTCTGAACGCAGTGAGATATGTTCAGAATGTAACAACAGCGTGCATGTCCAAATTCCTTCCTTCTTGACACTCTCACGGCACAGGAACAGGCCCTTCAGCCCGCGTTGTCGATGCCAAACATGATGGCAAGAGCATCTCCTATCTGACTGCACATAGTCTATATTCCTTCATTCCCTGCATGTCCATGTGCCTATCTAAAAGCCTCTTATTATATCTGCCTCCACCACCACCCTTGGCAGGGCGTTCCAGGCACCCGCCACACTCTGTGTAAAAAAAAAACCTTCCCCGCACATCTCCTTTAAACTTTGCCCCTCTCACCTTAAAGCGACGCCCTCTAATGTTTGATTCTTCGTTCCTGTGGAGAAGGTTCTGACTGTCTACCCTATCGATGCCTCACCCACAACCTCTGGCAGTTCAGAGAAAACAATCCAAGTCAGTCCAACCTCTCCCTGTACGTAATACACTCTATTCCAGGCAGCATTCTAAAGATTCAATGGTTCTTTATTAGTCACATACACCAATTGGTGTAGTGAAATGTGTATTGCTAATGCAGCACATATAGAAAAGAAAACAACCTAACAATAATAAAGAAATTTAACATAATAAAAACTTCCCCCCACAATGCTTCCCACAGGTGAACACAATTGACATGTAATTGAGCCCCCATTGTCAATTACAAAAGCATAATTGGAACTACAAAGATTGTGGAAAGACAAGTTTAAGGTTATGAATGGGTGGGACAAAGAAAAGAGCAGTTTTAATTATTGCTTTAAGAAAGATGAGCAACAAATATCAGCTTGTGTGCAATGCTCATGTCTTACCTATAAATAAATGGATTCCACAAAAATAAAATTAAGAGAGAAGGCAATAGGTGCAGGAGTAGGCCATTCGGCCCTTCGAGCCAGCCATTCAATGTGATCATGGCTGATCATCCATAATCAGTAGCATGTTCCTGCCTTCTCCCTATATCCCCTAACTCCGCTATCTTCAAGAGCTCTCTCTTGAAAGTATCCAGAGAACCGGCCTCCACCGCCCTCTGAGGCAGAGAATTCCACAGACTCACAACTCTGTGTGAAAAAGTGTTTCCTCGTCTCCGTTCTAAATGGCTTGCCCCTTATTCTTAAACTGTGTGGCCCCAGTTCTGGACTTTCCCAACATCCGGGAGCACGTTTCCTGCCTCTAGCGTGTCCAAACCCTTAATAATCCTATATGTTTCAATAAGGTACCCTCTCATCCTTCTCCACTCCAGAGTGTTTACTCATGTTCATGTGGTGCTGATGCAGCAGGGTCCACGTGCACTGGTAGATAAGATGGCTAAAGGTTGCTCCAGTTGAAGGGAAATAGAGAAACACGGAACTGCAGATGCTGGATTACAAAACAAGTCAAAGTGCTCATTGAAGGTCAACATCACCATGAACAACATACTAAATAGATTGCCTCCATTTTGTAACTTCATCCCTACACTACTCGCCAAGGGGGTTTATAGCCACTGGGACAGCAAACTATGGAATATGGTTTTTTTTTTAAGCTTTAGACACAAATTGAAGAGAGATAATTATGTTTTACTTTAATATTCAGTCCATCTTGTTTGACAAGCTTTTCCTGTAAAGCTAGTTGAAATTGTAGCTGGAGGTGCAAATAGTTTGGATCCTGTTCAAAGGGTCTATCTGAAGTACATAGCTTTCACGTGGTTGCTTGCAATTCATGATGAGAGAGCAGGAATTTGTTTCCCCCATAATCTCCTTTTCCTCCCCCCACTGATCTGTGTAAGGAAGGGTAGGGAAGAACTGCAGAAGCTGCTTTACACCGAATATAGACACAAGAGGCTGGAGTAACAGCAGGACAGGCAGCATCTCTAGAGAGAAGGAATGGGTGATGTTTCGGGTCGAGACCCTTATTCAGACTGAGAGTCAGGGGCTCTCTGACTCTCAGTTTGAAGAAATGGTCTCGACCCGAAACATTATCTATTCCTTTTCTCCAGAGATGCTGCCTGAGTTACTCCAGCATTTTGTGTGCAAGAAATTTGTGGGTTCAAATCTCAGCCTGGTGACCAAGCAGATTTTCTATTAGCATTTTTTAGATTAGAGATACAGTCTGGAAACAGGCCCAGCTCAATTCTCCCCCCCCCCCGGAGGCCTTTATCGAGGCGCCGCTGTCTCAATGCCTCCCGGATCACCGCGCAGAAGCTTGGACAGAAGAGCCGGGCCTCGCGGATCGGAGTCCTGGTCGGCTGAGCGGCCGACTGAGCCCACTGCTGGGGCCCGGGTCGGGACCACAGCGGCGCGAATGGGACAGCGATGAGATCTCGGCGGCGGCAGTGGTGAAGCCTCGCGGGTCGACGAGAGCGTGGAAGACCAACAAGCGGGGAAGAACAATGGAGGGGAAGCGGGTAAGAACAATGGAGGACCCGGAATGGGGTGCCCCCCGTGAAGGAAGTGGGAGGAGAACAATGGACAATTGGGGAGGGTGGGAGAACAAAGGACAATGGTGACCCAGTGTGGGCGAACCGCTGGGGGGGGGGGGGGGGGGGGGGGGGGAAGAACAAAAGGAGGAGCCGGCGTGCTTTGTAACTTTGTTAGCGCCGCAGGTAGCTGCTATTTGTATACATTGGGTATGCAAACAAAGAATGCCACTGTACCTAGACACAAAGTATTGCATTCCATTCCACTGATGCTGCCTGACTCGCTTTGTGCTTTCCTGAGTGCCGTGGTAAACTCTACATATCCTTAAACACACAATTCTAGGCTTTAAAACCCACACGTGGCGTTGCAACAGTGGACTAACCCACGCACAGTTGTTCCGTTCCTCAGCTGCCTGGGAGCAAAGTGCATATGAGGAATGTAAGGGAAATCAGGGAGCCATATATATATATATATTTCCCCACTGTCTTCTATATATACACACTATACGCTACCCACCCCAAATGCAAATTGGAGGAGCAGCACTTCATATTTTGCTTGGGCAGCTTACAACCCAGCTGTATGAATATTGATTTCTCTAACTTCAAGTAACCCTTGCATCCCTTCAATCCACTTAACAGCATTGAGTTAAGTGCTGGAGTAACTCAGCGGGTCAGGTAACATCGTTGGAGAACATGGATAGAGGATGTTTTGGGTCGAGACTCTTCTTCAGACTGATTGTAATGGGATTGAGAAAAAAAAAGCTGGAAAGGGGGAGATGCTTTCAAGAGAGAGTTAGATGGAGCTCTTAAAGATAGCGGAGTTAAGGGATATGGGGAGAAGGCAGGAATGGGGTACTGATTGCGGATGATCAGCCATGTTCACAGTGAACGGCGGTGCTGGCTCAAAGGGCCGAATGGCCTCCTCCTGCACATATTGTCTATTGAAGCAGGAAAAAGCGTGGCAGGTGAGGAGCGGGGCGTTGATAGGCAGAAGGGTGGAACAAAGGCCAGAGATGAGAACAGATGTTGTGAGACAGGTTTGAAGAGTTGCGGATTGTGAAGCCAGGTGGAGGAGGAAGAAGGGTCTCAACCCAAAACGCCACCTATTCCCTTTCTCCAGAGATGCTGCCTGACCCGCTGAGTTACTCCAGCTTTGTGTGTGTGTGTCTGTCTTTTGGAGGGAACTACAGTTGCATTCCTGCATGCTGCAATGACTTTGCCCAAAGAATAACAAACCCTGATGAAAGCAGGTTTTATTGGAACTTTGTAGGAGTCCCATGGAACACATTAATACACAATGCCCCATTTACAATCATGAGGCAGCTTATAACAGCAAAACATGTTATCCCTGCAAGGGCTGCCTGGTTTAAACCCGCTAATGTAAGAGCATGGTTCCTGTCCTACATATAATGCCAGCCACGTGGAAGACAGGAATCGGATAAAGATGCAAATGGAAAAAATATATAGCACAAAGGTGAGGGGCAGGACATTTCTATTGAATGGAAAACCTTGGTGAGAGCTTGCACAGTGAGTGAGATGGGGCGCTTCAGCACTGCTAATTCCAAATGGAAATAATTCACTGCCTAAAGGGCAACACAGCGGGTCAGGCAGCATCTCTGGAGAAAAGGAATTAGAGACATAGTGTGGAAACTGAGTCATAGTGTGGAAACAGTCCCTTCGGTTCAACTTGCCCAACATGTCCCATCTACACTAGTCCCACTTGCCTGCGTTTGGCCCATATCCCTCCAAACATGTCCTGTCTAATTGCTTCTTAATTGCGATAGTTCCTGCCTCAACTACATCCTCCAGCAGCCCATTCTATACACTCGCCACCCTATGTGTGAAAATGTTACCCCTCAGATTCCTATAAAATCTTTTCCCCCTCACCGTAAACCTATGTCCTCTGGTCCTCGATTCCCCTACTCTGGGCAAGACCCGATCTATTCCTCTCATGATTTTGTACACCGCTATAAGATCACCCCTCATCCACCTGCGCTCCAAGGAATAGAGTCCCAGCCTGCTCAACCTCTCCCTATAACTCAGCCCCTCGGATCCTGGCAACATCCTTGTGAATCTTCCGCAGAGATGGAATTGGTGACATTTCAGGTCAGAATCCATCTTCAGACTGAAAGGCAAAGTAGGGCCCATCTCTATCTTTCAGTCTGAGGAAGGATTTAGTTTAGTTTAGAGATACAGCGCGGAAACTGGCCCTTCGGTCCAGAGTTTGCGCCGACCAGCGATCCCTGTACATTAACACTATCCTACACACAAACTTACATTTATACTAAGCCAATTAACTTACAAACCTGCACACATTTGGAGTGTGGGAAGAAACCGAAGATCTCGGAGAAAACCCACGCGGTCACGGGGAGAACATACAAACTCCGTATAGATAGCACCCGTAGTCAGGATCGAGCCCGGGTCTCTGGTGCTGTAAGGCAGTAGCTCTCACCGCTATGCCACTGTGCCGCCCTAAACATCAGCTGTTCCTATTCTCCAGAGATGCTGCCTGACCCACTGAGTTACTCCAGCACTTGTCTATCTTCGATATAAACCAGCATCTGCAGTTCCTTCCTACCTATTTCCATGCCGTTCCACTTTTTCCTCATTGTGTAAAATGTAGACACAAAATCTGCACTAAGATTTTGTATTAATCCAACAGGAAAGTTACAAAACAGAGCTTTCGCTCTTTTCAAATGCGATTATATATAATGAACATAAATCTGGAGCCATTTTTATGCATGCCATATGCTTCTGGCTAATTTCCATTTTAGTTAGATTGAGTTCGAAGCTTAACCAACAACCTGTCATGGACCGACCACATCCAGGAAGTCACACCGACACCTCGACTCCCTGCAGAAACGCAGCACAGAACCAGTGACTCTTACAAACTTCTACAGACATACCATGGTAAGCATAACGCTGGGCTGCGTCACAGCTTGGTTTGGGAACAACTCTGCCCATGACCGCAAGAAATTGCAGAGAGTTGTGGATGTAGCCCAGTCCATCACACAGACCAGACTCCTCACCATTGACTCCATCTACACTTCACTCTACCTCGGGAAAGCACCCGGTCATTCCTTCTTCCCCCGGTTCCTGCCTGACAGAAGGTACAGAAGCTTGAAAGCGCGCACCACCAGCGTCATGAACACCTCTGTTATCAGGCATCAGAACGGCCCTTCCATAACCTAGGGTGCTGACTGATTCACCTCTACCCCATTGCGGACATTGGACTTTGTCTCTGGAACTGATGCGCTACAATGCGGAGGACTACATTCTGCGTAAGAAAGAACTGCAGATGCTGGTTTAAATTGAAGGTAGACACAAAATGCTGGAGTAACTCAGCGGGTGAGGCAGCATCTCCAGAGAGAAGGAATAGGCAACGTTTCTGGGCTCGACCAGAAACGTCAGCCATTCCTTCACTCCAGAGGACCATATTCTGCACTCTGTATCTTCCCCTTTGCTCTATCTATTGTGCTTGAGATTGACTTGATTGTATTTAATTCTAGTGTTATCCAATTTGTTTGGACAGCATGCAAAACAAAGCTTATCCTTGTACCTCGGTACATGTGACAATAATAAATCTTAACATCCCTCATAAAACAGGAACAATCACAGGATCTTCCTGAGGGCATAAAAATCAGCTGCTGTGATGCTCTGAATGCACAATGCTGGGGCGTGTGTATCAGCTGCCAAAACATCAGACAATGCCAAGGCCTCTGGAAGTTCGTAGTGGCGGATGTTACACAGAGTAGTGGGGAGAACCCTGAGGGAGTACTTCCATGTCCTACCCACAACTTTTGGCTTTGGGGGTGCCAAACGCTTAGGTCGATGACTCTCAGCAATGGCCCAAGAAAGCACACCAACGCCTCGTCTTCCTTTGAAGGCTGAGGCAGTTCAGCATGTCCCCAACATCTCTCACCAACTTCCACAGATGCAGCGTAAAAATAATTTTATCGGGATGCATCACAGCACGGTTTGGGAACAGCTCCATCCAAGACCGCAAGAAATTGCAGAGAATTGTGGACACAGCCCAGACCATCACGCAAACCAACCTTCCTTCCATTGACTCCATCTACACTTCACGCTGCCTCAGTAAGATCACCAGCATAATCAAGGACGAGTCTCACACCAGACACTTCCCCTCTCACATCAAGTACAGAACCGTGAAACACACACCTCCAGATTTAGGGACAGTTTCTTTTCCCAACTGTTATCAGGCAACTGAACCGTCCTATCACCAACTAGAGCGCAGTCCTGACCTCCCATCCACCTCATTGGAGACCCTCGGACTATCTTTAATCAGACGTTATCTTGCACTAAATGCAATTCCCTTTATCCTGTATCTGTATTCTGTGGATGGCTCAATTGTAATCATGTTCGGCTGTTTGGATAGCACGCAACAAAAAAAGCTTTTCACTGTACCTCGGTACACGTGACAATAAACTGAACTCTCTTACCTGCACTATATCACGAACTAGAGAGCGGTCCTGACCTACTCTCTACCTCATTGGAGACCCTCGGACTATCTTTAATGGCACTTCATTGGATTTTATCTTATACTAATCATACTTCCCTCTATCCTGCGTCTGTACACTACTGACAGCTTAAATGTAATCATATATAGTTTTTCCGCTGACTGGATAGCACGCAACAACAAAAAACCTTTCACTGCACACATGACAATAAACTGAACACCCTTACCTGCACTATATCCAAGACCATGCCAGCAGCCACTGTTCCAAAGCCTGCCAGCAGGAATGGGAAGACAACCTGTAGTCCTATGGAGAAAGAGGTCTCTTTGAGGGAATCTGCAGCACGACTGGGGTTGCTGCTAATGTCATCACTGTCGATACTTTGACTGGCGTTCTCCAGAAGGGCGTCTTCTTCCCTCAAACCCTTGGCGTTGGCCCGGGAGTCCCTCACCACAACCTCCGTCCTCTCAAGCTGCCCCCTCTCCTCCATTAGATAGTCCGAACCTTCTCTCTCCACCAGCTCCTTGGATGAGCTTGGGGTTATGGAGACGGTAAAGTCATCAGAGTTTGCATCAATGGGATAGGCATTTCCATTGACCTGGTAGACCGAGCCGACCTCTTTCTGTTCTGTGGAAGTAGACATGATGTTTTCACAATCTTCGGGACATCATAATGTTTAATTTCCTCAAGTCTGTTATCTGTTTCAACAAAAAAGCCTCCCTCACCCCCTTCCCAAAATTTCGGTCTCAGTAGTTTCACGGCTGGCAAATTGAACTAGAAGACGTTGTGTGTGTGATAAAGATCCTTTCCAGCCTCTTGCCCTGCAGATGTGGTCGGTAGAGCTGCAGTCCCGCTAGATTTCAACGTCATTCCCCGAGTCCCGTCCCATCAAGGAAGTGTGCCATATCTTCAACACGTGGCAGGGGGAAGAAAAAAAGTTCCAAATTAATAATAGCGAGGGCAAACAGTCGGACGTCGACAAGTTGACGCTGCGAATGGAATAGAGAGGCACGTTAAACAATCGGTTACAAGTAATAAACTTTCAAGCAAACGCGAGGGAGAGCTTTTTATTTATGACTCTCTACCTCCCACGCGTCCAAGACCTGCATGTTTACCCAATGTCTAATTTAAAAAAAACTGCATTACTGAATGAAGAAGGGTCTCGACCCGAAATATTCACCTATTCCTTCTTGCCCGAGATGCTGCTGCCTGTCCCGTTGAGTTACTCCATTTTTTTTTACTGAAGGCGGATTTAACAAACACACAGGAGATAGACACAAAAAGCTGGAGCAACTCAGCGGGACGGGCAACATCTCTGGAGAGAAGGAATGGGCGACGTTTCAGGTCGAGACGCATCTTCAGACACAATCTCTCCCGGAAAGAAATACCCCCAGCCTCAAACGTCGCCTGTGCTGTCAGATTCAAGCTTGTGCAGTAATAAACTCCTTGGATCAAATTTCACAACTCACACACAATTAATTCTTAAATACTTTCACACTAAATATTTCCTATTACAACTGCCATGTTCTAAAATCAATCAGATTCCCAATAATTTTGTTTTGCAGCCAATCTCTGCCAAAACTTTTCATTTTTCTGCTTTTGCATAATTCCTCAAATCTGTGTTCAAAACAATTCTGACTCTCAAATATTCCTCTAAAAGCTATCTATCCCACGCAAACCCTGCATTTAAACCCTCAAACTAGCCCAGGAATCCCTTAACCATTTTCTTTAAAGACCACCCTGTAAATTATAGCAGATTTCTGATGCAGTCGCCCAGATATTGTGTAGAATGTCTCCAATATTTTGCACTCAGACAGTAAGTCTCCTCACAAAATATTGCACATAATGCATCATTGCACATAGATAGATTCTTTTATATTATATTAGACAGATATATTATTGCATATAGATGTATTATTTCACCACCACTTCTCTGAAAACTCCTCTGGGCAACTTGGACTTAGTGTCCAAGCCATGCCACACACATCTCTGGCACTTTACCCTGTCAGTGACTGGAGCTTCCGTCCTCTCTGCACTTCTGGCCGGGAGTCTCGCTGCTCCAGCCGGGTTTTACCCTCGCTTGCCCCCTCCCCTGTACCCTCCCCCCTCCCTCTGTCTCCCCTCCCTTCCTCTCCGTCATCCCTTCTCCTGTGTGCACCACTCCCTCCCTTCCTCTCCCGTCGAGCCCTCGTCAATGTGCAGTCTTCCCCTCCTCCTCCCCTCTTAGATGTCACCCCTCTCCTGCCCCTCCCGTCTCCCTCCCCCTACTCTCCCCTCACTCCCCCCCTCCACTCCCTTGTCTCCCCCTCCCCTCCTCTCACTCCCCTCCCCTCACTCCCCCCCTCCTCTCCCATCACTCCCCCCACTCTCCCCTCACTTCCTCCCCCCCTCCACTCCCTTGTCTCCCCTCCCCTCCCCCCCTCCTCTCCCCTCCCCCCCACTCTCCCCTCACTCCTGTCTCCCCTCCCCTCACTCCCCCTCCACTCCCTTGTCTCCCCCCCCTCCTCTCCCCTCACTCCCCCCCTCCGCTCACTCCCCTCCTCCCCCCTCCTCTCCCCTCATTCACTCCCCCCCTCCTCTCCCCTCACTCCCTCCCTCCCTCTCACTCCCCCCCTCCTCTCCCTTGTCTCCCCCTCACTCCCCCCCCCCCCTCCCCCCCCCCCTCCTCCACTCCGTTCTCCATTTCCCCCCCGGGTACCATGCCTGTCCCTCCTTCCCTCTGCTTCCCCTCCCTGTCCTTGTCCCCCTCAGCTCTGAGAGAGTGAGTCGGCCCGCCTGGGCCCCGGGCTAGGGTGATGCCCGCAGGCCGGCGGCGGTGCCCGGGCCCCGGGGTGGGGTATTACCTGAGGCCGGCAGCGCGACGCGTCCCCCATTAACCGAGTGGCGGCTCCGGCTTCGAGCGGCCGCCGCGATGTCCCGCCCCCTCGCCGCCTCGGCCAATGGGAGAGCGCCGGCTGCCGGGACCCGCCGTTGACTGACGGGCACTCGGACCAATCAGAGGTCGCCGCGGTCCGGGGGAGCGGGGGGGGCGGGACGGAGAGGGAGACGCCGCGTCTACGTCATTGACAGACGGGCATGTGGACCAATCACAGCCGGGAACGGTGGGAGGGAGGGGCGGGAGCAGGAAACGTCACCGCCCACATGCGCGTGACGAACATGCCGACTGACCAACCAGAGCCCGGGGTCCACCCTCTCCCCTCCCCCTCCCTCTCACCCCCCCATCCCTCTCACCCCCTCATCCCTCTCACCCCCCCCCATCCCTCTCATCCCACTCATCCCTCTCACCCCCCTCATCCCTCTCACCCCCCCCCCCCCCATCCCTCTCACCCTCTGACTAAAGAAATTCCTCCTCAACTCCTTCCTAAAGGAACGTCCTTTAATTCTGAGGCTGTGCCCTCTGGTCCTGGACTCTCACACCAGTGGAAACATCCTCTCCACATCCACTCTAACCAAGCCTTTCACTATTCGGTAAGTTTCAGTGAGATCCCCTCCTTATCCTTCTAATCTCCAGTAAGTACAAGCCCTTATGCCAACCCACTCATTCCTGGGATTAATCTTGTAAAACTCCTCTGGACCCTCTCCAGAGCCAGCACATCCTACCTCAGATACGGGGCCATATGTTTCTGGTTGAGACCCTTCCTCAGACTGGAATTCGTAAATTCAGAGGGTTGTGGTGAGGAGTAAGGACACCAGCCCCACCTGTCAATGACCCCTTCTTACCTGGGCCCACCTATCATTTGTGTAGGAAGGAACTGCAGATGACCGAGGATACACACAAAATGCTGGAGTAAGTCTGCGGAACAGGCAGCATCTCTGGAGAGAAGTAATGGGTGACGTTTTGGGTCGAGACCCTACTTCAGACCAGAAGGGCTTTCACTGATCAGCTCCAGCCCCACCCCTTCCCCTCGGCTCTTTCTACCATCTATCTCCCCTCTACTCCATCAGTCTGAAGAACTCGAAACATTATTTGTCCATTTCCCTCCAGAGATGCTGCTTGACCCACTGAGTTCCCCCAGCAGTCATACAGCATAGAAACAGACCCTTCGGCCCAACTTGCCCACATAGACCTACATGTCCCATCTACACTATTCCCACTTGCCTGCATTTGGCCCAGATCCCTCTAAACCTGCCTTATCCATGTACCTGCCTAATTGCTTCTTAAGTGTTGCGATAGTCCCTGCCTCAGGTACTTCCCTCCTCCGGCAGCTCATTCCATACACCCACTACCCTTTATATGAAAAAGTTACCCCTCACATTCCTATAAATACATCCGTCAAAGTTCTGTCAATTCAATCTTTACCATGTCCAGCAATGTGGTAATAGGCTTGATTGACAGGAGAATCATTGGCTGATTTAAGAGTATATGTTGCTTTTATAAAATGAGCTTTGTAAAGTTAGAAACATCGAAAAATAGGTACAGGAGTAGGCCATTCGGCCCTTCGAGCCAGCACCACCATTTAATATGATTATGACTGATCATCTAAAATCAGTATCCCATTCCTGCTTTTTCCCCATATCCCTTGATTCCTTTAGCCCTAAGAGCTAAATGTAACTCTGTCTTGAAAACATCCAGTGAATTGGCCTCCACTGCCTTCTGTGGCAGAGAATTCCACAGATTCACAACTCTGGGTGAAAACATTTTCCATCATCTCAGTCCTAAATGGCCTACCCATTATTCTTAAACTGGTTCAGGACTCCCCCAACCTCGGGAACATTTTTCCTGCATCTAGCCTGTCTAAAAATGTTTATATGTTTTATTAGATCCCTTCTCATCCTTGTAAATTCCAGTCAATTTTAACCAGGTCGCCTTCCGAGTTATTTAAGGCCATGACACCTTAATCGCAGTCCCTTGACTTGTTTGGGCAATCCCAAATGTATCACCATGGTTTCTCTTTCCCTCGCTATCAAGTAGCCCTGGCTTTAAATACATCCAGATATTAGATCAGGGTGTTCCCCAGTACTGTTTCCTGCAGTGAAATGGGATTACCCTGTCTATCCAAATACAAGCAAAGCCAGGCACTTGGGGAGGGACAAACTTAAAACAATCTAGCTTTTAGTTTTAGAGATACAATGTAGAAATAGTTTGGTTTAGTTTATTGCCACGTTTACCGAGGTACAGTGAAAAGCTTTTTGTTGCGCGGCTAAGCTGTCAGCGGAAAGACAATACATGATTATAATCGAGCCATTTACGGCGTACAGATACACGATAAGGGAATAACGTTTAGTGCAAGATAAAGCCAGTAAAATCCGATCAAATATAGTCCGAGATTCACCGACAGGCCCACCAACAATCACCCGTACACTGGTTCTATCCTACACACTTGGGACAATTTACAGAAGCTAATCAACCGACAAACTTGCACGTCTTTGGGGTGTGGGAGGAAACCAGAGCACCCAGAGAAAACCCATGCGGTCACAGGGAGAACATACCAACTCCTTATAGACAGCACCCGTAGTCAGGATTGAACCCGTGTCCCTGGCGCTGTCAGGCAACAACTCTACCGATGCACCACTGTGCCGCCAACAGAAAATTAACATACTAAGCATATAGAAGCAGAGTTTCTATGATCTGATGGCCTGTATCACAAAAGGACACAAAGTGCTGGAGTAACTCAGCGGGTCAGGCAGCATCTGTGGAGAACATGGATAGGTGACGTTTCGGGTCGAACTCTGAACATTAATAACCCATTATTTGTTATTTGCACTTTATCAGTTTATTTATTCATGTGTTTTGTAGTCAATGCCTATTATGTTCTGTGTGCTGAAGCAAAGCAAGAATTTCATTGTCCTGTCAGGGACACATGACAATAAACTTGAACTTGAACGTGATGTTGCCAGACCTGCTGAGTTACTTCAGCACTTTGTGTCCTTTTGTGTATTAATCAGCAACTGCAGTTCCTGGTTTCTACATTTGGCCGGTATCCTAAACTCTGACGGAAGTGGCTCTGGTTGTAGTGTACGAATTGATTGTAGTCTAATGAGACTTCTTATAAAGTTCAATAAACCACAAGTATGTCTGCAGAAGTAGTGGTAAACGCGGCGTACAATTGGATTATTTAAGCCTGTTAGGCCAGATACATGGATAGGAAAGGTTTGGAGGGATAGAGTGGATGTGGGGTGGATGTTTCCACTGGTGGGAGAGTCTAGGACCAGAGGCCATAGCCTCAGCGTAAAATGACGTAGAAAGGAGATGAGGAGGAATTTCTATAACCAGAAGGTGGTGAATCTGTGGAATTCATTGCCAAAGAAGGCTGTGGAGGCCGAGTTAATGGATATTTTTAAGGCAGAGATGGATAGATTCTTGATTAGTACGGGTGTCAGGGGTTATGGGGAGAAGGCAGGAGAATGGGGTTGAGAGGGAGAGTTAGATCAACTATCGAATTTCACTGTACATGTGACAATATACTGACCTTGAACCTTGATTGATGGATCAAGTAGATGGGCCGAATGGCCTAATTCTGCTCCTATCACTTATGAGCTTCTCAAAGAGTTGTGACAAACAAATTGATTATTCGTAAGACCATGTTGATTCTTCTTGCTTGTCTTATGATTTTTTAATCATTCGACTATCCCCTCCTTAACTATGGTTTCCAGCATCTTTTCATAACAAATGTCTATCCAGGCCGTTCACTATTCAGTAAGATTCAATGAGGCATCCCCTCATCCTTCTAAACTCCAGCAAGTACAAGCCAAGTGCCGTCAAACGCTCATCATAGGTCAACCCACACATTCCTGGGATCGTTCTCGTAGACCTCCTCTGGACCCTCTCCAGTGCCAGACCTCCACCTATCCTTCCTCAGAAACGGGGCCCAAAATTGCTCACAACTGCGGTCTGACCAGCGCTTTGTAAAGCCTCAGCATTATAAAGCCTCAGGAAAGGTAATAATCAGGATAGGTTATGGGCCAGAGGAGGTAGTTGTGGCAGGAACTATAAAAAATAGTTGGACAGGTACAGGGATAGGAACGGTTTAGAGGGTTTGGGCCAAATGCAGGCAAATTGGACTTCCTTTGATGGGGAAATTGGTTGGCATGGAAGAGTTGGGCCGAAGGGCCTGTTTCCATGCTGTTTGACTATACGTGAATCCCAAAAGGGGTCTGGAATGGGGTTAATACAGTATATTACCATGGACAGGAGAGTGGTTGGCTAGCAGAAAACTGGCTTGATTGTACACATGCTTTTTATTTATTTTTGGCTAGCAGAAAACAATAACATTCCACGTATCTTGGTACACGAGACAATTATAGATCATTACTAAAACCAAATAGATTTGGTATAAAATGGGACATTTTTGGAATGTTGGTGATATTCTCAGCAGGTCTCAGGGTGTCAACTAACACGACCTCCCTGGTAAAGAAGGCTCAACAACGGCTTAACTTCCCAAGATCACTAAGGAAAGTCAACTTGCCGCAACATTCTACCGTTGCTCCATAGAGAGTGCCCTGACACATGGCATCCTGGTGTGGCACGGCAACCGTTCTGCGGCTGACAAGAAGGCTCTGCGGAGAGTCATCAACGCAGCCCAGGAGTTCACCAACACACATTCACCTGCCCTGGAAGAGATCTATGGCTCTCGTTGCCTGCGGAAGGCATCACGCATCCTAAAGGACTCATCTCATCCCACACATCACTTGTTTGCCCTTCTGCCCTCAGGAAAGGGCTACAGGTCCATCAAATCACACACCACAAGATTAACAAACAATTTCTACCCCAAGGCCTTCAATACTCTTAACTCTGCACTGAACGCACACCCGCCATAGCCAATATTTTGTACTGCCACAACACTATACTGAGAAACATGGCACATTATGACTCAACAAGATTTTTCTTGCTGTTTTTGCTGTTTTCATTGTAGTTATTTATTTATCTGATACGTTGGAGCTCCGCTTGGGCAGTGCGCCTGAAATTTCAATGTATGTATTTACAATGACAATAGATCATATTATTATCATTATCATTTACCAGGGTGCCTCACTGGTCAGTATTGGGCCCGTAACGGTTCACAATCTGTTTAGTTTAGTTTATTATTGATACGTGTACCAAGGTACAGTGAAAAGCTTTTGTTACGTGCTACCCACTCAAGGAAAAGACTATAGTTTAGTTTAGTTTAGAGATACAGCGTGGAAACAGTGCCTTCAGCCCACCGAGTCCGCGCCGACCAACAGTCACCTGTACGCTAGTTCTATCCAACACACTAGGGACAATTTAAGGAAGGTTGAGCTAATCTTGGAAGCAATGCAAAGAAGGTTCACTGGATTGGGATGAAGTGGCTGAAGTGAGGAGAGAGGTTCAGTGTTCAAAAGGGAACTGCAGATGCTGGAGTATCGAAGGTACACAAAATTGCTGGGGAAACTCAGCGGGTGCAGCAGCATCTATGGAGCGAAGGAAATAGGCGACGTTTCGGGCCAAAACCCTTCTTCAGACCAAAGATCCTATAGCGGAACAAGATAGACCACTCCCTAGGTTCAGTAGTTGGCTCGATGCTCACTGGAGTTCAGAAGAAAGAGTGGTTATTTTAATGAAACGTATCAAGCAGGGCGGCACAGTGGCGCAGCTGGTAGAGCCACTGCCTCACAGCACAGCGCCTGAGACCCGGATTTCATCCACACCTCGGGTGCTGTCTGTGTGGAGTTTGCACGTTCTCCTTTTGACCGTGTGATTTTTCTCCAGGTGCTCTGGTTTCCTCCCAGTTTACAAAGACATGCAGGTTTGTAGGTTGATTGACCTCTGCAAAAAAATTGCCCTTGTAAAGTTGCCCCTAGTGTGTAGTGAGTGGCAGAGCAAGTGGTATAACATAGAACTAGTGAGGATGGTCGGCATGGACTCAGTGGGCCGAAGGGCTTGTTTCTTTAAATCTTTAAACTAAACTAAACTGAATTAAACTAAACAAAGACTCTGAAGGATGGATGCTGAGAGGATATTTGCATGATTCTTCAAACCTCGACCTCTTCATCCCAAGCAAGTGAACCATCTTGGCCACAGTTTCGGCATAAAGGACACTCATTTCAGATGGAGCTAAAGAGGAATTTCTTGTTCAGAAGGTCACAAGTCTTTGGAATTAGCTTCTCCGAAGTACAGTGGAGGCAGAGTCATATTGAGGGTGCAGATTGACAAACAAGAATAGATTGGACATTGTGGAACGTGTGTTGAAGCCAAAACTGGATCTGATGGAATAGTTGAAGTGGGTCCACGCCTGATTGTCTTTGAAATATTCTTAGTTCAGCCATAGTGCAAAAAGAAGCATTGAAACAAATTAATTTTAATTTAAAGATATATATTCTACACCCTGTCATATTCCCAATTAACCCAATTCATCATAAATTTAACTTTTCTCATCTCATTTAGCTTTTGAGTTTGCACGCTCTGACTGTGACCACATGGGTTTTCTCCGGGTGCTCCGGTTTCCTCCCACATTCCAAAGACGTGCGGGTCTATAGGTTAATTGGCCCACTGTAAATTTCCCTGAGTGGACGAGAAAGTGGGAGAACGGATGGGCAAGGTGGATTGGTGCAAGAATGATTCTTTTTTTTGTTGCTAAAACTGAGGCAATAATGGAAAGTTCTATTCTGGCCATCAGACAGGAAGCACGCCTGGTTAAGCAGGGACCTCCATTTTGTAACCATCTAAACATGACTAACCACAAATTGCCACTGCCTGGGTTCACATGGGTTCAGCATTCATTCCCAAAGGATAGTACATAATCAGAGCAGGACATTCCAGCTGGACTTTGCTTCCAGATTGTTGCCCACCAACCAACCAAAACACATATTAACGCTGCTTCCTTGGTAATGTTTTAACAATACGGTAACCTCTTTGTAAAATATTATTTGAACATCACCAGGGCATCAGATTAGACTTACAAAATTCTTAAGGGGTTGGACAGGCTAGGTGCAGGAAGATTGTTCCCGATGTTGGGGAAGTCCAGAACAAGGGGTCACAGTTTAAGGATAAGGGGGAAATCTTTTAGGACCGAGATGAGGAAAACATTTTTTACACAGAGAGTGGTGAATCTCAGATTCAGATTCAGATTCAGATTCAATTTTAATTGTCATTGTCAGTGTACAGTACAGAGACAACGAAATGCATTTAGCATCTCCCTGGAAGAGCGACATAGCAAAATCTGTGGAATTCTCTGCTACAGAAGGTAGTTGAGGCCAGTTCATTGGCTATATTTAAGAGGGAGTTAGATGTGGCCCTTGTGGCTAAAGGGATCAGGGGATATGGAGAGAAGGCAGGTACAGGATACTGAGTTGGATGATCAGCCATGATCATATTGAATGGCGGTGCAGGCTCGAAGGGCCGAATGGCCTACTCCTGCACCTATTGTCTATGTTTCTATGAATGTACCCCACAGTTTTCTGTTTGGTTTCAGGTTGGTTTAATTAAGTACAAAGATACACCAAGTGCTGGAAGGCAAGAAGAACTTGTTCCAAAGGAATTCTGCTCACCTGGTTTGATTTAGGCTTGTTAGTTTTCATCTGATGCCTTCTGATTCTTAAATAACCGATGAGTTAAATAACATTAGTTACGCTTCCAACCTCATCGTTCCCCAGCCCCGCACGGCCCGTTTTTACCTTCTCCCCAAAATCCACAAACCCGGCTCTCCCGGCAGACCCATTGTCTCTGCTTGTTCGTGCCCCACCGAACTCATCTCCACATACCTTGACTCCATACTATCCCCCTTGGTCAAATCCCTTCCCACCTATGTTCTAGACACCTCAGACACTCTCTGCCGCCTCCACGCATTCCACTCTCTAGGCCCTCACCCCCTCATCTTCACCATGGATGTCCGGTCACTCTACACCTCCATCCCCCACCAGGATGGCCTCAAAGCCCTCCGGTTCTTCCTCGACCAGAGGAGCAACCTATACCCAGACACTGCCACCCTCCACCGCTTAGCGGAGTTGGTCCTCACCCTCAACAACTTTACGTTTGACTCCTCCCATTTCCTCCAAACACAAGGCGTAGCTATGGGCACACGCATGGGCCCCAGCTACGCCTGCCTCTTTGTCGGGTACGTTGAACAATCCTTGTTCAACACGTACCAGGGCCCCATCCCCGACCTCTACCTCCGTTACATTGACGACTGCTTTGGGGCCACCTCCTGCACCCACACACAACTGACTGACTTCATCCACTTCACCACTAACTTCCATCCGGCACTCCAATACACCTGGACCATTTCCGACACTTCCCTACCATTCCTTGACCTCACCATCTCCATCGCAGGGGACAGACTCCTGACCGACATACACTACAAACCAACTGACTCACATGGCTATCTGGACTACACGTCTTCCCACCCTGCCCCCTGTAAAGACTCCATCCCCTACTCCCAATTCCTCCGCCTACGCCGCATCTGCTCCCAGGATGAGACGTTCCACACCAGGGCATCGGAAATGTCCTCGTTCTTCAGGGAACGGGGATTCCCCTCCACCATCATAGATGAGGCTCGCACCAGGGTCTCATCCATACCCCGCAACACTGCTCTCTCTCCCCATCCCCGCACTCGCAACAAGGGCAGAGTCCCCCTAGTCCTCACCTTTCACCCCACCAGCCGGCAAATACAACAAATAATCCTCCGCCATTTCCGCCACCTCCAACGTGACCCCACCACTCGCCACATCTTCCCATCTCCCCCTATGTCTGCCTTCCACAAAGACCGCTCCCTCCGCAACTCCCTTGTGAATTCTTCCCTTCCCTCCCATACCACCCCCTCCCCGGGCACTTTCCGTTGCAACCGCAAGAAATGCAACACCTGTCCCTTCACCTCCCCCCTCGACTCCATTCAAGGACCCAAGCAGTCGTTCCAGGTGCGACAAAGGTTCACCTGTATCTCCTCCAACCTCATCTACTGCATCCGCTGCTCTAGATGTCAGCTGATTTACATCGGGGAGACTAAGCGGAGGTTGGGCGATCGTTTCGTCGAACACCTCCGCTCAGTCCGCAATAACCTACCTGAACTCCCGGTGGCTCAGCACTTCAACTCCCCCTCCCATTCCCAATCCGACCTCTCTGTTCTGGGTCTCCTCCATTGCCAGAGTGAGCAACACCGGAAATTGGAGGAACAGCACCTCATATTCCGCCTGGGTTGCTTGCGTCCGGTTGGCATGAACGTTGAATTCTCCCAGTTTTGCTAGCCCTTGCTGTCTCCTCCCCTTCCTTAACCCTCGAGCTGTCTCCTCCCATCCCCCCGCCCTCGGGCTCCTCCTCCTCCCTTTTTCCTTCCTTCTCCCCCCCACCCACCATCAGTCTGAAGAAGGGTTTCGGCCCGAAACGTCGCCTATTTCCTTCGCTCCATAGATGCTGCTGCACCCGCTGAGTTTCTCCAGCATTTTTGTGTACCTTAGTTACCCATATTGACTCTCTGCATTCCAGAGGTCACATGCTTTCTCAGTCTTCATTTAGATTTGGAAGGCAGACATTTTGAATTGAGACAAGGGACAATTTCTTTACTCAGGCTATTGTTCATAAGTTCATCGGTTTAGTTTATAGTCACGTGTACCAAGGTACAGTGAAAAGCTTTAGTTGCGTGCTCTCCAGTCAGCAGAAAGACAATACAGGATTACAATCGAGCCGCTACAGTGTATAGATACATGATAAGGGAATAACGTTTAGTGCAAGGTTAAGCCAGCAAAGTCTGATCAAGGATAATCCGAGGGTCGCCAATGAGGTAGATGGTAGTTCGGCACTTTTATATATTAAAGGAGCAGAATTCGGCCCATCAAGTCGTTCAATCATGGCTGACCTAGCTTTCTCTCTCAACCCCATTCTCCTGCCTTCTCCCCATAATTCCTGACACCCCACGAACCAAGAATCTGTCAATCTCTGCCATAGAAATATCTATTGACTTGGCCTCCACAGCCGTGTGTGGCTATGAATTCCACAGATTCACCACCCTCTGGCGAAATAAATTCATCGTGAGCTGCAGATGGAGGTTAATGGAAGGGAGGTTGGTTTGTGTGATGATCTGGGCTCCTCTAGAGAATGGAGGTCTCCAGAGATGCTGCCTGATCCGCTGAGTTACTCCAGCATTCTGTGTTTTTCTAAGAAGATCTTTTAGACATTAACTCTTTTTCAATCTTCCTACCTATTGATGAAGCGGCAAAATTGTAATTTGCAAAATCGAGAAGTGTCACAAAATCAAATTTTCCTACGATGCTTTTGTTATTCTTTATTTTTGATCTGGGTTTTGTTGGCAAAGTTAATGCTCATTGTTCCTCACTGGAGTTTGTATCGCATTCAAATACACTGTGAACCTTTTCATCATGAACATTGTCTCCAATTCAACAACTCCTCCCCCACCTCCAAGTTCTCAAATGGGATAAAGTATGAGAAATATAAACAATGGATTCGGGAAATCTCCCTCTATTCACGCAGGTGCCGGGGATAACACAGAACCAGTGTGAACGGGTGATAGACAATAGACAACAGGTGCAGGAGTAGGCCATTCGGCCCTTCAAGCAAGCACCGCCATTCACTGTGATCATGGCTGATCATCCACAATCAGTACCCGTTCCTGCTTCCTCCCCTGACTATCTGTAAGAGCTCTATCTAACTCTCTCTTGAAAGCATCCAGAGAATTGGCCTCCACTGCCTGCTGAGGCAGCGAATTCCACAGATTCACGACTCTCTGGGTGAAAAAGTGTTTCCTCATCTCCGTTCTAAATGGCCTACCCCTTAATCTCAAACTGTGGCCCCTGGTTCTGGACTCCCCCAACATCGGGAACATGTTTCCTGCCTCAACGGTGGTTTATTATCATGTGCAGGTTCTATCCCAAGACGGGTGCATGGAAACAAGACAGGTTTAGAGGGATATGGGCCAAAGGCCAGCTGGTGGGACGAGTGTAGATAGGGTATATTGGTCGGTGTGGGCAAGTTGGGCCGAATGGGCCTGTTTTCACACTGTATGACTCCATGACTTAGTGTACCAAGGTTTAGTGAAATTCCTTTTTTCTTGTCGTTCAGTAAAATAATTGCTATATTTAAATACAATGCTAGATTAAGTACGGAATATATAGAAACAGCCCGCTGAGTCCACATTCAAGAGTCGCCAGGATTTGGCGCCATGGAAACATAGAAAATAGGTGCAGGAGTAGGCCATTTGGCCCATCCAGCCAGTACAGCCATTCAATATGATTATGGCTGATCATCCAAAATCAGTACCCCGTTCCTTCTTGCTCCCCTATATCCCTTGATTCCATTAGCTCTATCTAACTCGCTCTTGAAAACATCCAGTGAATTGGCCTCCACCACCTTCTGTGGCAGAGAATTCCACAGATTCACAACTCTCTGGGTGAAAAAGTTTTTCCTCATCTCAGTCCTAAATCCTTAAACTGCGACACCTGGTTCTGGACTCCCCCAACATTGGAGACATGTTTGCCTGTCCAATCCCGTAAGAATTTTAGGGATATTTTAGGCCATTTTCACATTCCCAGCTGCAGTTAGCCATAAAGGGCCGTTGCAGCCATCGCCTCCGTCCGGATCATCCCGTGACACCGTCGCCCCTCTCCTTGCCCAGCCACCTTCATCCTTTGTGCCCCGGGGGATGATCTATACCATCCCTGAGGGCGCGGATGGACTTGGTGGGCTGAAGGCCTGTTTCCACGCTGTAACTTTCGATCTCTCATTGAAAGCTTTGAAACTCAGCCTCAAGTCCAAAGCAATCACATAGCTAAAAAGTTTAAAAAAAATACAGCCATGGTTTGGTTTTGTTTCTGAATTTTAAAATAGTATTTAAATGGTTCAATTATGTTTTTATTATCAAATGTGCGAAGTAGATCTATGTCTCCGAATAAAGATTTGAAAATTTCTCTTTTAAGGGGCCTTCTCTCCTATTTCTACTTTCCACTTTTTCTTTTTTTTATATACACACTTCACGTTTTTCTATTCTCTGCCATCAATTTTTCCTCTTTTTCCCCTTTCTATTGTTTTCTTTTTCTTGTCTTGCTTACTTCCTTCTCAAAACATAAAACTAGAGGTTGTACATAGAATGGATTACGGTATGACATAGTTGGCACCTACAATTAGGTTCCACTGTACTGTTTTGTACTGTATTAACTTCTAATAAAATAAACAACAAAAAAACACACACAAAAATAAATAAATAAAATGTGCGAAGTGTAAACACATTGTCTTACAAATAGTCCATTAGAGAATCGCCATACCCCCGATCCCTGATTAGTAAGTGTACAGTAATAGTTTACCGTTCCCGCATGCATGAGGAGCCATGTTTTGGTGCCGTTTTCAAATTCCACGCTCCGGTGGAGCAGTGGTAGAGTTGCTGCCTCACAGCACTAGAGACCTGGGTTCGATCCTGACTACGGGTGCTGTCTGTACGGAGTTTGTACGTTCTCCCCGTGACCTGCGTGGGTTTGCTCCAAGATCTTCGGTTTCCTCCCACAATCCAAAGACGTAGATTTGTAGGTTAATTGGCTTGGTGTCAATGTAAAATTGTCCCTAGTGTGTGTAGGGTAGTGTTAATGTGCGGGGATCGCTGGTCGGTGTGGACTCGGTGGGGAATTAGGGCCTGTTTCCGGCTGGATCTGTAGACTAAACTGAACTGAAAGTTCTTCTGAGCGGTGCCCGTTCCAGGCAAGTCCCAGGATGCTGCTGGGCCTCCAGCCGTCGCCTTCCTTGGACACCACCACGTCCCTCTCCTCACCCGTCCACCTTTGTTCCCCGGGGGGGGGGGGGGACTCCCGCAGCCGCCCTCGAGGGCAAGGTGGGCCAGACCCTGGTTCTGTTACAGAAGAACATTGAAGCAGACAAAATGTGTAGGAAGGAACTGCAGATGCTGGTTTAAACCGAAGATAGACACAAAAAGCTCAGCGGGACAGGCAGCATAGAGTCATAGAGTGATACAGTGTGGAAACAGGCCCTTCGGCCTAACTTGCCCACACCGACCAACATGTCCCACCTGCCTGCGTTTGGTCCATATCCCTCCAAACCTGTCCTATCCATGTACCTGTCTAACTGTTTCTTAAACTGTTTCTTAAACAGCCTCAACTACCTCCTCTGGCAGCTTGTTCCATACACCCACCACTCTTTGTGTGAAAAAGTTATCTCTCAGATTCCTATTAAATCTTTTCCCCTTCACCTTGAACCTATGTCCTCTGGTCCACGATTCCCCCACTCTGGGCAAGAGATTCTGTGCATCTCTGGAGAAAAGGAATAGGTGACGTTTTGAGTCGAGACCCTTCTTCAGATTGGAAGGTACGAATGCACTGGTCTACACTGTTTGAACTTGCCAGAATTTCTATTCGAATGGCGGGTGGCTTGCCCCATTAGTTACCTATACCTTTTCCCCAGAGATGCTGTCTGACCCGCTGAGTTACTCCAGCTTTTTGTGTCCAACATCGAAGCAGTTTTGTTAGCCAGCTCGTATTGGATACTTGGACTGTAAACTGCATTCGATGTTACAGTTATTGTGCAAAGCTGTTATCTCCGAAGGTTATTTGTAACAAAATAACACTTCCTCTTAAGCCTGCATTGATAACTTTAAGGCTTGGGAACATGCATTGTGTAGATGTCAGGTGCTGACAGAATCAGGCTTAGCTGTGACACAAAATGCTGGAGTAACTCAGTGGGACAGGCAGCATCTCTGGAGAGAAGGAATGGTTGACGTTTCGGGTCGAGACCCTTCTTCAGACTTGTGTTTAGTTTAGTTATAGTCTACCTTCGGTTTAAACCAGCATCTGCAGTTCCTTCCTACAAACCATTCCTTCTAGGAAACTAGAGTCTACACACACTAGGGACAATTTACAAGTATACCTAGCCAATTAGCCTACAAACCAGTGGAGGAAACTGGAGCATCCAGAGAAAACCCACGCAAAAGTCACAGGGAGAACGTGCAAACTCCACACAGACAGCACCCGTGGTCACAATCGCAGGAGCTATCAGCTGCGCAACTGTGCCGCCCTTAAAGCATTTCATGGTGGACATATCATGAAATGTCCAGCAACAACAAACGTCTGCATTTGTGTAGCCTCCTAAGTACAGAACGACGGCCCAAGTCACGAAGATCTCCGCAAAAAGGCAGCCTCCCAGAGAACATTGACTAACTTATTCTGGTGGGGCAATGGGCTGTGACTCATTGACACTGCGAGCATTCGCAATCTCTGTGGAGGTGTCACGCACTCTGCTCACAAACACAATTAGCAGCCTTCTCAGAAATGGCCAATAGATAACCCGAGCCAACCGCATGTCGCTCTTATTAAGTAAAGATCAGGATTACAAAATGTGTTGAAAGGAAAGTTTAAGCCAAAAATAGACACACAAAAACGCTGGAGTAACTCAGCGGGTCAGGCAGCATCTCTGGAGAAAAAGCAATAGGTGACGTTTCGGGTCGAGACCCTTCGTCACACTGAGAGTCTAGGGAAAGGGAAACGAGAGATAGAGACAGTGATATGGAGGGATTTGTTCTATAACTCCACATCACCGTCCACATCTCTGGTTTCCCTTTCCCCTGACTCTCAGTCGAAAGAAGGGTCTCAACTCAAAACGTCACCTGTTCTTTTTCTACATTAAATGAACAAAGTTAGACACAAAGTTGGACACTGGAGTAACTCAGTGGGGCAAGCAGTGTTTCATGGAAATATAGTATAGGTGACATTGAGGAGATTGGACTTTGTTTATGGAACCGATGCGCTACAATAGACAATAGATAGATAGATAGATAGATATAATTTATTGCCACACAACCAGGGTCGGTGGAAATTTGGGTTGTCAGCAGCAATAGACAATAGGTGCAGAAGTAGGCCATTCGGCCCTTCGAGCCATTCAATGTGATCATGGCTGATCATCCCCAATCAGTACCCCGTTCCTGCCTAACCATCATATCACCTGACACCGCTATTTTTAAGAGCCCTACAATGCTGAGAACTATATTCTGCATTCTTTATCTTCCTCTTTGCTCTATCAATTGTACTTGAGTTTGAACTGATTGTGTTCATGGATGGTCTATCTGATCCGTTTGGATAGCATGCAAAACAAAGCTCACTATACCTCGGTACACGTGATAATAAGAAAGCTAAACCAAACTAACTCAGCAGGTCAGGCAGCATCTCTGGAGGACATTGGTCCAGCATCCTTCAATCTGACGCAGGGACCCAACTTGAAACGTCACCTATCCTTCATCACCCGAGATGCTGCCTGACCCGCTGAGTTACTCCAGCGCTTTCTTTGGTATAAACCAGCATCTGCGGTTCTTTGTTTAAATGAACAATCTTGTTTAAATCAGTATGAGGTTCCACATTACCATAGAGTCCTTCAGCACAAACTAGGTCCTTCGGCCATCGTGCCAATGTTGACCCATCCATGCTAATCTCAGTTACCATCCCTTCAGTCATTAGCCTTTGATGCTTGGCCATTCAAGTGCTCATCCATTTACTGTGGCCTTTGTGGCTAAAGGGATCAGGGGGTATGGAGAGAAGGCAGGTACAGGATACTGAGTTGGATGATCAGCCATGATCATACTCCTGCACCTATTGTCTATGTTTCCTTGTTACTTCTTAAATGTTGTGAAGATATTTGCTTCCACCATTCCTAAAGGCACCGCGTTCCAGGTTCCAACCGCTCTCTGGGTGGTCTCGTGTGCGTGAGATTTAGAGAGGAACTATCTTCCTTCTCAGACGGGGTGAGCGAGGTTTAAAATGGAAATTAATTCAGCGGGTCAGGAGCACTGAAGAAGGGTCTCGACCCAACATGTCACACATTCCTTCTCTCTAGAGATGCTGCCAGCATTTTGTTACTCCAGCATTTTGTGTCTACCCCCTCTTAGACTGATGTTAATCAAAGAGAAGAGGGAAATGCCCTGGCATTCCACCAATATCTTATCTATGTCTCAAAAAAAAACTGTTGGAGGAGCAGGGTGGCACGGTGGTGCAGCGGTAGAGTCACTGCCTTGCAGGGACCCGGGTTCGATCCTGACTTCGGGTGCTGTCCGTACAGAGTTTTTTCATTCTCACTGTGACCTGCGTGGGTTTTCTCCGGGTGCTCCGGTTTCCTCCCACATTGCAAAGACGTGCAGGTTTGTAGATTAATGGGTTTGGTATCATCGTAAATTGTCACTAGTGTGTTATGGAAACATAGAAAATAGGTGCAGGAGTAGGCCATTTGGCCCTTCGAGCCTGCACCGCCATTCGATATGATCATGGCTGATCATCCAACTCAGTATCCCGTACCTGCCTTTTCTCCATACCCCCTGATCCCTTTAGTCACAAGGGATCCCATCTAACTCCCTCTTAAATATAGCCAATGAACTGGCCTCAACTACCTTCTGTGGCAGAGAATTCCACAGATTCACCACTCTCTGCGTGAAAAATGTTTTTCTCATCTCGGTCCTAAAAGATTTCCCCCTTATCCTTAAACTGTGACCCCTCGTTCTGGACTTCCCCAACATCGGGACCAATCTTCCTGTATCTAGCCTGTCCAACCCCTTAAGAACCTGTCCAACCCCTTAAGAATTTTGTAAGTTTCTATAAGATCCCCCCTCAATCTTCTAAATTCTAGCGAGTACAAGCCGAGTCTCTGCAGTCTTTCTTCATATGAAAGTCCTGACATCCCAGGAAGCAGTCTGATGAACCTTCTCTGTACTCCCTCTATGGCAAGAATGTCTTTCCTCAGATTAGGAGACCAAAACTGCACGCAATACTCCAGGTGTGGTCTCACCAAGACCCTGTACAACTGCAGTAGAACCTCCCTGCTCCTATACTCAAATCGTTGGTGTACGGGGACCGCTGGTCGACGCGGACTCGGTGGGCCAAATGGCCTGCTTCCACGCTGTATCTAAACTAAACTAAACTAAATCTAAAGTTGTTTCTTTGCAATATTGAGCAGGAAATTTAAATTTTAAAATACTTTTGAAAAATAGAATAATGACACTAAATGGAGGATGAAAATCACAATCTAATATGATGGTAACTTTTTAATCAGAAAGCCACCATCTACCTCTGTAGCTTCATGGTCAATGCGAGTTATTCCATCCAAATACTGAGGACATTCTTGGCCGTGACTATTTTGGCAGGCCTTGCAGTTTCAAAATAGGTTCTGTGATTATGCAGGAGGAAGTGGAAGTATTAAGGAAGTCACTATGAGAAATAGAAAAATATGGTAAATCTAAGACTGTTTACCGAAGCATTATATCATTGCCAGAAACACGACATGACTCAGGCGAGATAGCAGGTGGATTTAACAAGTACTCGACAATAGCACAAGTCCGACCACCCATCCCGCTGAGTTACTCCAGCATTTTGTGTCCGTCTTCGGTGTACACCAGCACCTGCAGTTCCTTCCTACAGATTTATCAGTCTGTGCTTGACGTGGGTTTGTGTAGTACCGATCAGTTACTGACTTTGTGTAGGACATCAGAACAAGAGGATTAAGGTGTCTGTGGACTGAGAGAAAGCCTGGTGCCTGTTTCTGCTTAAGAGTCAGAGCGCACTGTTTTGAATTAGCCACATTTGTTGACTCTCAGTTTAAAATGCAGATTCTTCAGGGAAGGGACTGCATTATTTTGCGTTAATATTTTGTTTGCATGCCAATGGTATTTCTGCTGTGCTCTACACTCTGAAAAGGTTCAGATGTGGTGGGAATGATAATCTGCCCGTGTTTCTATCAACACCACAGTTTTTGCCAGCTCACAATGGCAGTGGGCCATTAAAGTGCCCAATTTAGATCTGGAAAGAGTGCAGAGAAGCTTTACGAGAACGTTGCCAGGGGCGGCACGGTGGCAGACCGGTAGAGTCGCTGCCTCATAGCGTCAGAGACCCGGGTTAGACCCTGACCACGGGCGCTGCCTGTACGGAGTTTGCACGTTCTCCCTGGGACTGCGTGGGTTTTCTCTGGGCGCTCCGGTTTCCTCCCACACTCCAAAGGCATCCAGGTTAATTGGCTTCAGCCAAATTGTAAATTGTCCCTCATGTGTGTAGGGTAGGGTTAGTGTAACAGGGATCGCTGATTGGCATGGACTTATTATTTATATTTTTATTATATATATTTATATTTATATTTATTTTTGGTGTCTGTTTCCGCGCTGTGTCTCCAAACTAAACTAAACTAAACTAAACTATTAACTTGAGGGGCTGAGCTACTGGGAGGGGTTTGGATTTTTCCTTGTTTGTTCTCTTTGGCCTATCACCAGCTCCCCCCTCATCTTCTCTGCACCTCAACTCAATCCTGCCTTTATCTCACCAATCCAGCCCCCGCGCTGGAAGTTCCTTCATAGCCTTTCAACCTTTGTTTTTGTGTCATAGAGTCATAGAGTGATACATTGTGGAAACAGGCCCTTCGGCCCAACTTACCCACACTGGTCAACATGTCCCAGCTGCACTAGTCCCACCTGCCTGCGCTTGGTCCATATCCCTCCAAACCTGTCCCGTCCATGTATCTGTCTAACTGTTTCTTAAACGATGGGATAGTCCCAGCCTCAACTACCTCCTCTGGCAGCTTGTTCCATACACCCACCACCCTTTGTGTGAAAAGGTTACCCCTCGGATTCCAATTCACCTTGAACCTGTGTCCTCTGGTCGTCAATTCCTCTGCTCTGGGCAAGAGACTCTGTGAATCTACCCGATCTATTCCTCTGATGATTTTGTACACCCCTATAAGATCACCCCACATCCTCCTGCGCTTCATGGAATAGGGACCCAGCCTACTCAATCTCTCCCTGTAGCTCACACCCTCTAGTCCTGGCAACATCCTTGTAGATCTTATTTGAACCCTTTCAAGTTGACAATATCTTGCCTATAACATGGTGCCCAGAACTGAACACAATATTCTAAATGCAGTCTCACCAACGTCTTATACAACTGCAACATGACCTACCAACTTCTATACTCTATCCTCTGACTGATGAAGGCCAATGTGCCTAAAGCCTTTTTGCTCACCTTATGTACCTGCGACTCGACCTTTAAGGAACCATGCACCTGCACTCCTAGATCTTGAAACTTTCAACTTTAGAGGTACAGTGTAGAAAGATGCACTGCGGCCCACGGGGTCTCAGGCAGTAACACTACCACTGCACCACCGTGACGCCCTGATTGAAATATACAGCATGGAACCAGGGACTTTGGCCCAACTAAGGGGAATCAAAAACCAGAGGACATCAGTTTAAAGTGAATGGGGAAAGATTTACCATATAACCATATAACCATATAACAATTACAGCACGGAAACAGGCCATCTCGACCCTTCTAGTCCGTGCCGAACACGTATTCTCCCCTAGTCCCATATACCTGCGCTCAGACCATAACCCTCCATTCCTTTCCCGTCCATATAACTATCCAATTTATTTTTAAATGATAAAAATGAACCTGCCTCCACCACCTTCCCTGGAAGCTCATTCCACACAGCCACCACTCTCTGAGTAAAGAAGTTCCCCCTCATGTTACCCCTAAACTTCTGTCCCTTAATTCTCAAGTCATGTCCCCTTGTTTGAATCTTCCCTACTCTCAGTGGGAAAAGCTTATCCACGTCAAGTCTGTCTATCCCTCTCATCATTTTAAAGACCTCTATCAAGTCCCCCCTTAACCTTCTGCGCTCCAAAGAATAAAGCCCTAACTTGTTCAACCTTTCTCTGTAACCATTTGTTTCCATGCTGTATCTCTAAACTAAACTAAACGTTGAACTGAAACACATTGATAACTGCACGGTGGACAGCATCGGAAGTGTAGGCCGAAGGGCCTCTCTCTCTGTGTTGTGTGACCCTACGACTCTGCAGATGAAACCATTGAAAGAGTGCAGTAACAACTCATATTTAATAGGAACGTGAGGGGTAACTTCTTTACACAAAGGGTGGTGGGTGGATGGAACAAGCTGCCGGAGGAGGTAGCTGTGGCAGATCCTATCGCAACGTTAAGAAACATTTAGACAGGTACATGGATAGGAGGTTTGGAGGGATATGCACCAAATACAAGCAGGTGGGACTAGTGTAGATGGGCATGTTGGTCCAAAGGACCTGTTTCCATGCTGTGTGACGCCATGATGCCCATCCCATTTGCCATGTCCCAAAGACATTGGCATTTTTGAAGAAAGACGTGCGGGTTTGTAGGTTAATTGGCCCTCTGCAAATGGCCTCTAGTGTGTAGGGAGTGGATGAGAAAGTGGGATAATGTCGGACTAGTGTGAACGGGTTATCGCTGGTCGGCATGGATTTGTTTCCATGCTGTATCTCTAAACTAAACTAAACGTTGAACTGAAACACATTGATAACTGCACGGTGGACAGCATCGGAAGTGTGGGCCGAAGGGCCTCTCTCTCTGTGTGTTGTGTGACCCTACGACTCTGCAGATGAAACCATTGAAAGAGTGCAGTAACAACTCAGTTCGTATAAGTGGTTTGACTGCCAGTCCTTCATTTATGAATCCAGACATGGGGGGGGGGGGGGGGGGGGGGACTCATATTGGGGGGAATGACATTGGTTAGTAAAGAGGAAGTCACTATGGAAACAAAGCCACACATGTTTCCTCCATGAGTTTGACATTTAAATAAAAGTTCTATTTATGAATGCCTGAAATGAAAATAGTTCCGGAAGCTACTGTTTGTGATATTCTGCAGGTGTAAAAATGTGGACGAAAATCATACGTCAGTGATACTCTGACAATCTGGCATCGACAAGACTTTTGAACATAGATAGAATATAGACAATAGACAATAGGCGCAGGAGTAGGCCATCCGGCCCTTCGAGCCAGCACCGCCATTCAATGTGATCATGGCTGATCATCCCCAATCAGTACCCCGTTCCTGCCTTCACTCCATATCCCCTGACTCCGCTATCCCTCAGAGGTCTATCTAAAGCCCCTGTCCCACTTTCCCGAGTTACCCACGAATTCTCCTGAGTTTTCCCCTTGATTCAAACTCGGAGATGCCAGCCGTCGGTGCTCGGGGCTATTTTTTTAACTTGTGGACATTTTTCATCATGCTGAGAAAACGTCCCGACTTACCTGATGCCCTGAATACCTACGGCTGGCATAACGAGCTGCTACAAAATATCCACGGACTCCTCCGGACTTGCTACGGACTCGCTACGGACATTCTCCCAGTTTGAATCAAGGGGAAAACTCGGGAGAATTTGTGAGTAGCTCGGGAAAGTGGGACAGGGGCTTAACTCTCTCTTGAAAGCATCCAGAGAACCGGCCTCCACTGCCCTCTGAGGCAGAGAATTCCACACACACTCACAGCTCTCTGTGTGAAAAAGTGTTTCCTCATCTCTGTTCTAAATGGCTTGCCCCTTATTCTTAAACTACGGCCCCTGGTTCTGGACTCCCCCAACATCGAGAACATGTTTCCTGCCTCTAGCGTGCCCAAACCGCGTACTAGGCAGTGGATCTGGGGTGGCGGAGGAACTGAAGGAGATTCACATTAGGCAGGAATCTGCCTGTAGAACAGCACTGCACAGTAACTGGCTCTTTGGCCCATAATGTCCGTGCCAAACATGACACCTTTAAACTAATCTCCGCTGCCTGCACATTAACCACATCTAACCGTTGGCTACAAATCCATGCAACACTTTGGCGCTGTGGTAGAGTTGCTGTCTTACAGCGCCGAAGGCCCAGGTTCGATCCTGACTACGGGTGCTGCCTGTATGCAAATTGTATGTTCTCCCTGTGACCGTGTGGGTTTTCTCTTGACCGGGTTCCAACCGCATCTCAAAGACGTACAGGTTTGTAGGTTATTTGGCTTCTGTAAATGTTTAAGAAGGAACTGCAGATGCTGGAAAGGTGATGTGTCGGGTCATGTCCCTTCTTCAGACTTGGTCCTGAGTGGCGATTCCATCTTCCACTCACTGTATTGTAAATCACCCTGCCTTTACTGAGAAGTTGCTGTGGACACAAGGAACCACAGACACTGGTTTACCACAAAAGACACAAAGTGCTGGAGAAACTCAGCGGGTGCAGCAGCATCTATGGAGCGAAGGATATAGGTAACATTTCGGGCCGAACCCCAATAGAAATATGTCTGAAGAAAGGTTTCGGCCCGAAACGTTGCCTATTTCCTTCGCTCCATAAATGCTGCTGCACCCGCTGAGTTTCTCCAGCACTTTAGTCTACCTTAGCTTCTGCAAATTGTCCTTTGTTGTATAGGTTAGCACTAGTGCACAGGTCTATATCTCCAAACTAAGCTAAACTAAACTAAAGTATCTAAAATTCTCTTAAATGCCATTATTCTATCTGTCTCCATCACCATCCCCAGCAATTCATTCCAGGCACCCACCACTGTCTGTGTAAAAACACTTACCCCATGTATCTCCTATAATATTTGCCTCTCTCTCCTTAATGTTATGCCATAGAGTCACAGCCATAGAGTCATGAAGTGATACGGCATGGAAACAGGCCCTTCAGCCCAACTTGCCCACACCCGCCAACATGTCCCAGCTACACTTGTCCCACCTGACCGCGTTTGGCCCGCCAAACCTGTCCCAAGAACAGTTTACAATTTTACCGAAGCCAATTAACCTACAAACCTGTACGTACGTCTTTGTAGAGAAACCGGAGCACCCAGAGAAAACCCACGCAGGTCACGGGGAGAACGTACAAACTCCATACAGACAGCACCCGTAGTCAGGATAGATCCTGGGTCTCCAGCTATAGATGAGGCAGCAACTATACCGCCCGTCCCCCTATATCAAGCATCAAGACTCTATATCAAGCATTCCACACTGTTCCACAAAGACAGACGTTAACTATCTTTAACGCAATGTCCAGCAGAGAATCCCTGAGATGTTAATCTTCATACTAGACCCCTCAGTGTTCTTCAGTATTTCAGTATTCAGTATTTACTTCAATGTCATTTTAACTGAGTACTTACATACACAGATGAATCGAAAAAATAGTTTCTCAATCAGTTCCCGTCAGTGCAGTTAATAAAAACAGAATAAATACATATAGCTTAAAAATTAAAATTACCATATCTAAAATAGGCCTAAAACTTGAAATAAAAACAGACTTTCAGACCGAACGGTGGCTTTGCTTTGACAGGTGCCTAGCTGTCAAAGTATGGGCGAGGTTAGATGTGTTTGTGTATGATGTATGGGGAGGGGACACAGTCCGTTAACCAGTCTTATTGCCTGTGGGAAGAAGCTGTGTAGCAGAGAGGCGAGGTGGTGCTACTCATAGGAACCAAGAACATACAACTGGGGTAACACTCAGTGCTGGAGGGACTCTGTGGGTCAAGCAGTATCTGTGGAAGCAATGGACAGGTGGTGTGTACGGGTCATGTCCCTTCTTCAGACTTGGTCCTGAGTGGCGATTCCATCTTCCACTCACTGTATTGTAAATCACCCTGCCTTTACTGAGAAGTTGCTGTGGACACAAGGAACCACAGACACTGGTTTACCACAAAAGACACAAAGTGCTGGAGGAACTCAGCGGATCAGGCAGAACCTCTGGAAAACATGGATATGTTTCAGGTTGGGAATACTTCCGACTGTGTGGGTAGGCATATGTGGCACGGTGGCACAGCGGTGGATTTGCTGCCTCACAGCGCCAAGAGACCCGGGTGCTGTCTGTACGGAGTTTGCACGTTCTCCCCGTGACCCGCGAGGGTTTTCTTTGCGTGCTCCAGTTTCCCTCCCACACTCCACAGACGTACAGGTTTGTAGGTTAATTGGCTTCCTAATGTGTAGGATAGTGCTAGTGTACGGGATGATCGCAGGTCGGCGTGGACTCGGTGAGCTGAAGGGCCTACAGTAAAGTCTCGAGCCGAAACGTCACCTATCCATGTTCTCCAGCGATGCTGCATGACCCGCTGGGTTACTCCAGCACGTTACGTTCTCTGCAAGATTCAGGCATCGGCATTTCCTTGTGTCTCCATTAAATCGCTTCTCTCTGTACGGTGGCATGTTTTTAGTTCCCAGCAATTTATATACAAGTAAGCAGTTTAAGTCTTTGACAATATAATTGTCCTTCCTTGTCCAGATGCATTCTTGTATACGTGTGTATAATGGCATCTATTAGAAAATGAATGAGAAAATACAGGAAGACATTTGTATACAGGAAAGGTCTGGGAACTCTGGACTAAGCTAGTCATTTCCTCTCAACACATTTTTATTTATTAGAGTGTGGGCGGCTCAGTGGTACAGCTGGCAGGGACCCGGATTCGATCCTGACCTTGGCAGCTGTCAGCGTGGAGTTTGCACGTTATTCCTGAGACCACGTGGGTTTCCTCCGGGTGCTCCTGGTTTCCTCCCACATCCCAAAGACGTGCGGGCTTGTAGGTTAATTGACAATGAACTTGAAGCCAATGACTAGTTACATTTTTTCTTTGTTTTAAAAAAATCAAAATTAGACAATAGACAATAGGTGCAGGAGTAGGCCATTCGGCCCTTCGAGCCAGCACCGCCATTCAATTTGATCATGGCTGATCATCCACAATCAGTTCCTGCCTTCTCCCCATATCCCCTGACTCCGCTATCTTTAAGAGCCCTATCTAGCTCTCTCTTGAAAGTATCCAGAGAACCAGCCTCCACCGCCCTCTGATATATATATATGGTCTATGCCATATAGACACACTGAACTGCTCTGTATTTATGCTTACAATACTCTGTTGTGCTGCAGCAAGCAAGAATTTCATTGTCCTATATTGGACACATGACAATAAACTCTCTTGAACTCAATTAGTGTCCGTAAGTTGCCCCCTAGTGTGTAGGGAGTGGATGCGAAAGTAGAACTAGTGTAACGAGGGTAATCAATGGTCGGCATGGACCCAGTGGGCCGAAGGGCCTGTATCCATGTTGTTTCTTTCAATCATGTAAGATCACAGCTATGTAAGCAGTAATATTAGTTTAGTTTAGTTTATTGTCACGTGTACCAAGGTCCAGTGAAAAGCTTTTTGTTGCGTGCTATACAGTCAGTGGAAAGACTATATACATGATTACACTCAAGCCATCCACATTGTACAGGTATAGGGTAAAGGATATGATGTTTGGTGCAAGATAAAGCTCACTAAAGTCCAATTAAAGATAGTTGGAGGGTCTAACGTGATAATGGCCAGTTTGAATTAGAGATAGTAACTAACAGTTCAATTTAATTTAGCGATACAGTGCTGAAGCTGGCCCGTCACCCACCGAGTCCGCGCCCACCAGCGATCCCCGCACACTAACACTATCCTACACACACTAGGAACAATTTACAATTGTATTAAGCCAATGAACCTACAAAACCTGTTCGTCTTTGGAGTGTGGGAGGGAACCGGAGATAGAAACATAGAAATTAGGTGCAGGAGTAGGCCATTCGGCCCTTCGAGCCTGCACCGCCATTCAATAAGATCAAGGCTGATCATCCAACTCAGTATCCCGTACCTGCCTTCTCTCCATACCCTCTGATCCCTTTAGCCACAAGGGCCACATCTAACTCCCTCTTAAATATAGCCAATGAACTGGCCTCAACTACTCTCTGTGGCAGAGAGTTCCAGAGATTCACCACTCTCTGTGTGAAAAAAGCTTTTCTCATCTCGGTTTTAAAGGATTTCCCCCTTATCCTTAAGCTGTGACCCCTTGTCCTGGACTTCCCCAACATCGGGAACAATCCTCCTGCATCTAGCCCGTCCAACCCCTTAAGAATTTTGTAAGGTCCCGGAGAAATCCCACGCAGGTCACGGGGAGAACGTACAAACTCCATACAGACAGCAAACGTAGTCAGGATCGAACCCAGGTCTCCGGCGCTGTGAGGCAGCAACTCTACCGCTGTGCCTCCGTGCTGCCCCATGCTGTATAATAGATACACCATAGAATGTCCCAATTGGACCACGGTGGCCATTGTATCTCATGTGAGTTTCCCTTCAGCAGACCTTAGCTCACACTATCCTAGTCCTAGCTTTAAGTCCCTATTCAGTTCCCTTCATCTATTGTGTAGGAGGGAACTGCAGATGCTGGTTTTAACTGAAGATAGGCACAAAAAGCTGGAGTATCTCAGTGGGTCAGACAGCATCTCTGGAGAAAGGCTTGCTCCACCTAATCCTCTCTCTCAAAGATCCTCATCTCTCTGTGTGTAAATAACTCAGTAATATTTCACTAAACACTCGGCTTGTACTCGCTAGAATTTAGAAGATTGAGGGGGGATCTTATAGAAACTTCCAAAATTCTTAAGGGGTTGGACAGGCTAGATGCAGGAAGATTGTTCCCGATGTTGGGGAAGTCCAGAACAAGGGGATCACAGTTTAAGGATAAGTGGGAAGTCTTTTAGGACCGAGATGAGAAAAACATATTTCACACAGAGAGTGGTGAATCTGTGGAATTCTCTGCCACAGAAGGTAGTTGAGGCCAGTTCATTGGCTATATTTAAGAGGGAGTTAGATGTGGCCCTTGTGGCTAAAGGGATCAGGGGGTATGGAGAGAAGGCAGGTACAGGATACTGAGTTGGATGATCAGCCATGATCATATTGAATGGTGGTGCAGGCTCGAAGGGCCGAATGGCCTACTCCTGCACCTATTTTCTATGGTTCTATAATGAAGAAGTTGTTCTCAGATTCTCACATTTCACTTGGCTGGAATTCATCTCTGAAGCTGACCGGACCTAATAAGTCACCCCCGATAATCCATTCGTTCGAGATCAAGCCCACTGCAACGTAGGCACAAGTCAACTAAACTGTTAATGACTGAAAGCCAAGCCGGACTTTCTCCAATCTTTAACACAATCTTTCCTCTTGTGAAATAGCAAGTTAGATTTACCATTAGACTTCTAGTCACTTTGATTTATGTCTTCTTGCAGGAATTTTGAAAAAAGACGTTCTCTCGGTGAAGGTGAATAGGAAACGATTTAATAGGAATCTGAGGTAGACAAAAATGCTGGAGAAACTCAGCGGGTGAGGCAGCATCTATGGAGGGAAGGAATAGGTGACGTTTCGGGTCGAGACTCGGAAGGAAGTATCTATGGAGCGAAGGAATAGGTGACGTTTCGGGTAGAGACCCGAAAGGGTCTCGACCCGAAACGTCACCTATTCCTTCGCTCCATAGATGCTGCCTCACCCACTGAGTTTCTCCAGCATTTTTGTCTACCTACATATTTGTTTAGTTGCTTTGGGTGGCTTTGGGTATACTTTCTCTCCAGAGATGCTGCCTGACCTGCTGAATTACTTTAGCAACTAGTGTCTATCTTTGCGATTACAATTAGAGGGTCTTAGCTATACGGGGAGCTGGTCAAACTTTCTCTGGATCACCAGAGGTTGAGGGGAGACATCACAGAAGTATATAAAATGATGAGATAAGGTCGACAGTCAGAACCTTTTTCTGCAGGGTGGAAATGTCAAAGACTAGAGGGCATAGATTTAAGGTTTCTGCCCAAAGCTACTAATGCATACTCTGAGCAAAGCTAGGGTCTTGTCACTGCTTTTAACCCAGTACCTCATTTTGTTTCATGTCAAAATGACCCAAACATTCGAATTAGGGCAATAGTTTGAACATCAAAGATATAAGTACACTTTTGCATTGAATTGGTAACCTATTTACATTAAAGTCACCCAAAGCAACTAAACAAATATGTAGGTAGACAAAAATGCTGGAGAAACTCAGCGGGTGAGGCAGCATCTATGGAGCGAAGGAATAGGTGACGTTTCAGGGTCAAGACCCTTCTACTGTAGACAAAAATGTTGGAGAAACTCAGCGGGTGAGGCAGCATCTATGGAGCGAAAGAACCCCATAGATGCTGCCTCACCCGCTGAGTTTCTCCAGCATTTTTGTCTACCTTCCATTTTTCCAGCATCTGCAGTTCTTTCTTAAACATGGGGATCTGAGGGGTAACTTTTTCGCACAAAGTGTGGTGGGTGTATGGAACAAGCTGCCAGAGGAGGTAGTTGAGGCCGGGACTATCCCAACGTTTAAGAAACAATTAGACAGGTACATGGATAGGACAGGTTGGGAGGGATATGGACCAAATGCAGGCAGGTGGGACTCGTGTAGCTGGGACGTGTTGTCCGGTGTGGGCAAGTTGGGCCGAAGGGACTGTTTCCACACTGTATCACTCTATGACTCTTATGACTCGATAATGGATTAAATTATCCCTGTGCTGATCTAACTACCCGAAGTGTAAATCAGAATGATTTAAGGATCATTGTGTGCAGTTTTTGTCCCCTAATTTGAGGAAGGACATTCTTGCTATTGAGGGAGTGCAGCGTAGGTTTACAAGGTTAATTCCCGGGATGGCGGAACTGTCATATGCTGAGAGAATGAAGCAGCTGGGCTTGTACACTCTGGAGTTTAGAACGATGAGAGGTCATCTTATTGAAACATATAAGATTGATAAGGGTTTGGACACGCTGGAGGCAGGAAACATGTTGGGGGAGTTCAGGACCAGGGGCCACAGTTTAAGAATAAGGGGAAAGCCATTTAGAACGGAGACGAGGAAACACTTTTTCTCACAGAGTTGTGAGTGTGTGGAATTCTCTGCCTCAGAGGGCGGTGGAGGCAGGTTCTCTGGATGCTTTCAAGAGAGAGCTAGATAGGGCTCTTAAAGATAGTGGAGTCAGGGGATATGGGGAAAAGGCAGGAACGGGGCACTGATTGGGGATGATCAGCCATGATCACATTGAATGGCGGTGCTGGCTCGAAGGGCCGAATGGCCTACTCCTGCACCTATTGTCTATTGTCTAGTGTCTATGACTCCATGACTCTATTTGGTTGTTCAGTTGGTTCAGTTGCCTGATAACAGCTGGGAAGAAACTAAAGGAAGAATGGAATGAGCTGTCTGTATGGAGTTTGTACGTTCCCCCATGACCGCGTGGTTTCTCGGGTGCTCCGGTTTCCTCCCACACTCCAAAGACGTACACTGTCTTCGGTAAAAATGATAAATTGTCCCTAGTGTGTCGGATGGTGCTAGTGTACGGTGATGGCTGGTCGGTGCGGACTCGTTGGGCCAAAGGGCCTGTTTCCACGCTATATCTCCAAACTGAAATAAACAAAGTGCTGGAGTAACTCAACAGACCAGTCAGCATCTCTGGTGGACATGGCAAGATGACGTTTCAGGTTAGACTTTTCACCAGCCTTCAGACTTCTAGTCTACTCCGCCATTCAATCATGGCTAATCTATCTTTCCCTCTCAACCCCATTCATGGCCCCATAGCAGAAGCGTCCACGTCACGGGAGTGGAAACTGGAAGTATCCTGAGCTAATTCTGCTACCACCATCATCTATTGTAACAAGTGATGGTTCCCGCTGATTGTCGCCTGGAACTCGCGTCCTTTTCAGGACGGACGATGACAGCGATGTCAACGTTTGTAACAAGATGGACTCGAAAGAAGAAGAAGAACCCCATTCATCCTTCAGTTTCTTCCCAGCTGTTATCAGGCAACTGAACCATCCTACCACAACCAGAGAGCAGCGGTGAACTACTATCTACCTCACTGGTGACCCTCAGACCTCCTTTGATCAGACTTTACCGTGCACTAAACATTATCCCCTTATCATGTATCTGTACACTTTGGAATGCTAGACTGTAATCATGTCTTTCCGCTGACTGGTTAGCAGGCAACAAAAGCTTTTCACTGTACCTCGGTCTTTTGGGACCGAGATGAGAAAAACTTTTTTTCACAGAGTTCTCTGCCACAGAAGGTAGTTGAGGCCAGTTCATTGGCTATATTTAAGAGGGAGTTAAATGTGGCCCTTGTGGGTAAATAATAATAATAATGGATGGGATTTATATAGCGCCTTTCTAATACTCAAGGCGCTTTACATCGCATTATTCATTCACTCCTCAGTCACACTCGGTGGTGGTAAGCTACTTCTGTAGCCACAGCTGCCCTGGGGCAGACTGACGGAAGCGTGGCTGACAATCTGCGCCTACGGCCCCTCCGACCACCACCAATCACTCACACACATTCACACACATTCACACACAGGCAAAGGTGGGTGAAGTGTCTTGCCCAAGGACACAACGACAGTATGCACTCCAAGCGGGATTCGAACCGGCTACCTTCCGGTTGCCAGCCGAACACTTAGCCCATTGTGCCATCTGTCGTCCCAGATGGCTAAAGGGATCAGGGGGTATGGAGAGAAGGCAGGTACAGGATACTGAGTTGGATGATCAGCCATGATCATATTGAATGGCGGTGCAGGCTCAAAGGGCCGAATGGCCTACTCCTGCACCTATTTTCTATGTTTCTATGGTACACGTGACAAGCACTAAGCTGAACAATAAGCTAGCCAGAGAAGCTGCCAGTCCCGCTGAGATACTCCAGCACATTGTGTCTTTTTGCGTATTTGTCTTTGGTCATTATTGCTCGGGGTTAAGGTTGTCAGGCGTTGAGTGGGAAGAGACATGAGTGTCTAATACTGTAGCTATTTAGCACCAAAGGTGATCTAATGCCACGGTTAATTAGCACCAAAGATGATCTTCTCACCCATGCTACTAATATCCTGTCCAAGTAATCCTTATAGTTTCCTTTTAATGTACTGTTCATTTTTAAGTACTTTTTTTTCTGTAACCTGGTCCAATTCTGAGAATGGATTTTACAATGCTGTTGAATGATTGATGCTTCTCCCTCTCATCGGAAGCTCTCTGACCTCTTGAGTTCTGGTCCCCTGAACTGATGAATCATACAACACATCTTGCATCACCCTTGAGATGGCTAAACTCTGGCTAAATATTTACGCTTGCGGATGACCAAGGGTCTGTCGGCAGGTTAAAGCGGATCCAAAAGTCAAAAGAAGACATTTTGCACTCACACTGCCTTCCATTTCGTAATCTCAGTCTGAAGAAGGGTTTCGATTGAATGGCGGAGTAGACTCGATGGGCCGAATGGAATAATTCTGAGTGAATTCTGAAGAAGAATGGTCTCGACCCGAAACATCACCAATTCCTCCTCTCCAGAGATGCTGGCTGGCCCGCTGAGTTACTCTGGCATTTTGTGTCTATCTTCAATGTAAACCAGCATCTACAGTTCCTTCCTACTCATAATTTCGTCAACCATGTTCAGTTTTTCGAAGGCTTCGCCGACACAAAGATTGTTAACATGATGTGTAACTCAGAAAAAGCTCTTTCACTGAAGGAAGGTTGAATGCTACGTTCAAGTCAAGAGAGTTTATTGTCATGTGTCCCTGATAGGACAATGAAATTCTTGCTTTGCTTCAGCACACAGAACATAGTAGGCATTGACTACAAAACAGATCAGTGTGTCCATATACCATGATATAAATATATACACACATGAATAAATAAACTGATAAAGTGCAAATAACAGATAATGGGTTATTAATAATCAGAGTTTTGTCCGAGCCAGGTTTAATAGCCTGATGCTCTAGGAGTAGAATTAGGCTATTCGGTCTCTCAAGTCTACTCTGCCATTCAATCGTGGCTAATCTATCTTTCCCTCTCAAACCCATTCATCCTTCAGTTTCTTCCCAGCTGTTACCAGCCAACAGAACCATCCTACCACAACCAGGGAGCAGCGCTGAACTACTATCTACCTCATTGGTGACCCTTGGACTTCCTTTCATCGGACTTTACTGGCTTTACCTTGCACCAGACGTTATTCCTTTATCATGTATCTGTACACTGTGGACGGCTCGAGTGTAATCATGTATTGTCTTTCCGCTGACTGGTTAGCACGCAACAAAAGCTTTTCACTGTACCTCGGCACACATGACAAAGACTAAACTGAACAATAAACAAAACTGAACTGAACTCCGGCCTTCTCCCCATGACCCCTAACACCCCTACTAATTAAGAATCAAGTTTCCGTAAGCAATCAGCTCTGACTGCACCAGGGAAATAGAGTCATGGAGGCATGCAGCACGTAAACAGGCCCTTTCGCACAACTCTTTCAACTCTTCCACACTGGTAAAATGTAACAGATTGATTCTATGCAAGAGATTGATTCTATGCATGCAGAAAAGTTGAGTAAGAATCTGCAAACATTTTTGCGCTATTGTGTACCGTTTTGGCGTAGTTCCTTGATCTCACAGACAGACAGACAGACAAGACGAGACTTTTAATAGTATGCTGGACCAATTGCAGACCCGTTGGGTCTGCTCCCCCTACTCACCTATTCCTTACCCGTAGCCCCCACGAGAGGCTGAAATCTTCAGTGAAGCTGATCACTGCTAGCCGAGCCATCGTGACGTCATCAGTCGTTTTAAATTCAAAGTCTTTTGATTTTTTTAAACTTTAATCAGTAATAAGTCAAGAAATAAAGCATAAAATGTTAAGTGAAGATGTTTTCTGCCTAGAGGGGAAAAATGTGAATCAGAATAAGTTTTTAATATGGAGGATGGCGGGCGCCTGAATGCGCTACCATGGGTGGTGCTGGGGACAGACACAATAGTGGCTTTCAAGATGCTTTTAGACAGGTACATGGTTATTCAGTGAATGGAGGCATATGGATCACGTGTAGGCAGAAGAGATGAGTTTAAATTTGGCATCATGTTCAGCATGTGGGCTGAAGGGCCTTTTCCTGTTCTATTTTACTTTAGCTCAGTTTAGTGTGCGGAAACAGGCCCTTCGGCCCACCGAATCTGCTGCCGACCAGCGATCGCCACACACTAACACAACTAGGGACAATTCACATTTATACCAAGCCAATTCAGCTACATACCTGTACGTCTTTGGAGCATGGGAGGAAACTGGAGAAATCGGAGAAAACCCACGCAGTCCTAGCGGAGAATGTACAAACTCCGTACAGATAAGCACCCAGTCAGGATCGAACCTGGGTCTCGGGCGCTGTAAGGCTGTGGCTCTACCGCTACACCCCCTAATTGCTGCTCCTAATTGCTGCTTCTATGTTCTATGTTTAACACACAGAGTCATACAGCACGGAAACAGGCCCTCAGTTCAACTGAAGATAGACAGAATGCTGGAGTAACTCAGCGGGACAGACAGGCAGCATCTCTGGAGAGAAGGAATGGGTGACGTTTCGGGTTGAGACCCTCCTTCAGACTTTGGTTCAACTTGTCCGCGTCGACCAAGATGCCCCATCTAAGCTCGTCCCATTTGCCCAGGTTAGTTCCCAATATCCCACTAAACCTTTCCTATCCATGAACCTGACCAAGAGTCCTTTAAATGTTGTTATACCTCCTGTAGCTGCTCGTTCCACTCACTGTCTTGAAACATATAAGATTGTTAAGGGTTTGGACACGCTGGAGGCAGGAAACATGTTCCCGATGTTGGGGGAGTCCAGAACCAGGGGGCCGCGCCCTCAAGGATGGTATAGATCATCCCCGGGGCACAAAGGATGAAGGTGGCTGGGCGAGGAGAGGGGCGATGGTGTCACGGGATGATCCGGACAGAGGCAACGCCTCTAACGGGCCTTTATGGCCAACTGGCAGCTGGGAATGTGAAGGTGGCCTAAAATATCCCTAAAATTCTTACGGGATTGGACAGGCAAACATGTCCCCAATGTTGGGGGAGTCCAGAACCAGGGACCACACAGTTTAAGAATAAGGGGTAAGCCATTTAGAACGGAGACGAGGAAACACTTTTTCTCACAGAGAGTTGTGAGTCTGTGGAATTCTCACCCTCAGAGGGCGGTTCTCTGGATGCTTGCAAGAGATAAGGGCTAGATAGGGCTCTTAAAGATAGCTGAGTCGGGGGATATGGGGAGAAGGCAGGAACGGGGTACTGATTGTGGATGATCAGCCATGATCACATTGAATGGCGGTGCTGCCTCGAAGGGCCGAATGGCCTACTCCTGCACCTATTGTCTATTGTCCATTGTCCAGTGTGTCCCTGCCAATATCCATGTCCATGCATTCTCACCAGACTCAAGGGCAGGGTTCCACCACGCTGGTCACTGAGCCTGTGGAGGGATCTCCTGAGAATATAGATTTCTCTAACTTCAAGTAACCCTTGCATCCCCTCCCCCCACCCGTCATTGTACTCGATTCAACGTCGTCTTGTTGAGTCTCATTGTCCGTAACTCGTTTGCACCTACCAATGGCCTGCCTCCTTCATCTTCATTACTTTTTTTACACATCTTTCATTCCTTTGTTCTATTTATTTAAGAAAGAACTGCAGATGCTGGAAAAATCGAAGGTAGACAAAAAGCTGGAGAAACTCAGCGGGTGAGGCAGCATCTATGGAGCGAAGGAATAGGTGACGTTTCCGGTCTCGACCCTTCTGGAAACTCAGCGGGTGAGGCAGCATCTATGGAGCGAAGGAATAGGTGACGTTTCGGGTCGAGACCCGGAAGGGTCTCGACCCGAAACGTCACCTATTCCTTCGCTCCATAGATGCTGCCTCACCCTTAAGGGTCTCGACCCGAAACGTCACCTATTCCTTCGCTCCATAGATGCTGCCTCACCCGCTGAGTTTCTCCAGCTTTTTGTCTACATTGATTTGGTCTACATCACCATCTATATCATTAGTTTCCCTTTCCCCCTGACGCTCAGTCTAAAGAAGGGTCTCGACCCGAAACGTAACCAGTTCCTTTTCTCCAGAGATGCTGCCTGTCCCGCTGAGTTACTCCAGAGGAATCGACCTCCTGAAGAATCTGGCTTGGCTTCTGATTAGTGATTCTCGTTTCATGGAAGGTTGCATTTAATAAGTAAAAGAAACATTCTGCTTGTGTAAGCTCGGCACTAACAAGCAGATTATACAGAAACCAGTCTCATGCTGTGACTGCCAGTTATTGCGAAGAGATTGCCAGGAACATACCAACCGCCTTGCTTGCACAGCTAATGCTTCCAGGTCAAGTCTGAGAAAAGACATTCTTGCCATAGAGGGAGTACAAAGAAGGTTCACCAGACTGATTCCTGGGATGTCAGGACTTTCATATGAAGAAAGACTGGATAGACTCGGCTTGTACTCGCTGGAATTTAGAAGATTGAGGGGGGATCTTATAGAAACTTACAACATTCTTAAGGGGTTGGACATGCTAGATGCAGGAAGATTGTTCCCGATGTTGGGGGAGTCCAGGACAAGGGGTCACAGTTTAAGGATAAAGGGGAAATCCTTTAGGACCGAGATGAGAAAAACATTTTTCACACAGAGAGTGGTGAATCCCTGGAACTCTCTGCCACAGAAGGTAGTTGAGGCCAGTTCATTGGTTATATTTAAGAGGGAGTTAGATGTGGCCCTTGTGGCTAAAGGGATCAGGGGGTATGGAGAGAAGGCAGGTACAGGATATTGAGTTGGATGATCAGCCATGATCGTATTGAATGGCGGTGCAGGCTCGAAGGGCCGAATGGCCTACTCCTGCACCTATTTTCTATGTTTCTAAGTCTTACATTTTGGTCTTGAATATTTCCAGATCCACAGAGTTCAGTTCAGTTCAGTTTAGTTTATTGTCACGTGCACTGAGGTACAGTGGAAAGCCTTTTATTTGCGTGCTATCCAGTCAGCGGAAAGACAATACATTGAATTGAATATATTATTGTCGCATGTGGCAAGTGACAGTGAAGTTCTTTGTCTTGCATCCCCACGGTATGCAAAGAGTCACCACGGAAAGGGCGCAGATAAGGTTACAAAGCATCCCACACCAGGTCCTCCTTTGTTCCCTCCTCCCTCCCCTCTCCCCCATTCCCCCCTCCCCCTCCTCCCGGTAGTTCCCCCATTCTTGAACACAAGTCCTCCCTTGTTCTCCCCCCCTCCACCCTCCCCCATCACCCCCCTCTCCTCCCCCTCCACCCGATAGTCCCCCCATTCCAAGTCCTCCTTTGTTCTCCCCCCCCTCCCCCCTCCCCCCTCCCAGTAGATCCCCCATGCCAGGTGCTTCTTTGTTCTTCCCCCATCCTCATCCCCCCCATCCCCCTCCCCCCCTCCCCTTCTCCCGATAGTTCCCCCATTCCAGGTCCTCCTTTGTCCTTCCCTCCTCCCTCATGGCAGTCCCCCCTTTGTTCCCAGAGTCGTGACCTCCAGCTCCCATGTGGAATACCTGACAACCATCGAGCCGTTTACAGTGTACAGATACACGACAAGGGAATAACGTTTAGGGTAACTCAGTTCTGGAGTAACTCTGGGTCAGGCAGCATCTCTGGAGAACATGGATTGGTGATGTTTCTGGTCAGGACCTTTCTTCAGACTGAAAGGCTTTTCTCCAAATTCATTCAAGTTAGACAAAGTAAAGAAACATGGTTGAGTACACTAACACTAACCATGTATAGTCTTTCCGCTGACTGGATAGCACGCAACAAAAAGGGTTTTCAACTAGAGAGACTCTACTGAACTTTATCTTGCACCAAACATTATTCCCTTTATCCTGAAGAAAGACGCAAAATGCTGGAGTAACTCAGCAGCATAGGCAGCGTCTCTGGAGGGAAGGAACAGGTGACGTTTCGGGTCGAGACCCTTCTTCAGACTGAGCGTCAGGGGAGAGGGAGACATAGAGATATGGAAGGGGAAAGTGTGAAAATGAGAGATCAAAGAGGATGAAGTTCAAGGAAAATGTAAAATGGATCATTGTTAGCTGAGGGAAAGGTGACAATAGACAATAGGTGCGGGAGTAGGCCATTCGGCCCTTCGAGCCAGCACCGCCATTCAATGTGATCATGGCTGATCATCCCCAATCAGTACCCCGTTCCTGCCTTACAAGGTTAATTCCCGGGATGGCGGGACTGTCATATGCTGAGGGAATGGAGTGGCTGGGCTTGTATACTCTGGAGTTTAGAAGGATGAGAGAGGATCTTATTGAAAGATATAAGATTATTAAGTGTTTGGACACGCTAGAGGTAGGAAACATGTTCCCGATGTTGGGGGAGTCCAGAACCAGGGGCCACAGTTTAAGCCATTTAGAACGGAGACGAGGAAACACTTTTTCACACAGAGAGTTGTGAGTCTGTGGAATTCTCTGCCTCGGAGGGCGGTGGAGGCCGGTTCTCTGGATACTTTCAAGAGAGAGCTAGATAGGGCTCTTAAAGATAGCGGAGTCAGGGGATATGGGGAGAAGGCAGAAACGGGGTACTGATTGGGGATGATCAGCCATGATCGCATTGAATGGCGGTGCTGGCTTGAAGGGCCGAATGGCCTACTGCTGCACCTATTGTCTATTGTCTAACATACTATTATAGACCTAAAATGAGCTCATAAGTCAATCACAGATTTGTTACTTGTCTACGCCCAAGAACGAACGAGTTTAGTTTAGTTTCATGTGTGGGAAGGAACTGCAGATGCTGGTTTAAACCGTTGATAGACACAAAACGCTCGAGTAACTCAGCGGGTCAGGCAGCATCTCTGGAGAGAAGGTATAGGTGACGTTTCAGGTGGAGACGCTTCCTCCGACTCTTTAGTTTGTTGTCACATGACGTACCGCCACAGACGGTGTCTGACCTGCTGAGTTAGTTTGGTTTATAGATACAGCGTGGAAACAGGCCCTTCGGCCCGCCGAGTCCACCCTGACCACCGACCCCCCGTTCACACTAGTCCTATTTTATCCCGCTTTCTCATCCACTCCTTACAAACCAGGGGACATTTTACAGAAGCCAATCAACCTACAAACTTAGATACATAGAAACATCGAAAATAGGTGCAGGAGTAGGCTATTCGGCCCTTCGAGCCTGCACCACCATTCAATATGATCATGGCTGATCATCCAACTCGGTATCCTGTACCTGCCTTCTCTCCATACCCCATGATCCCTTTAGCCACAAGGGCCACATCTAACTCCCTCTTAAATATAGCCAATGAACTGGACTCAACTACCTTCTGTGGCAGAGAATTCCACAGATTCACCACTCTCTGTGTGAAAAATGTTTTCCTCATCTCGGTCCTAAAAGATTTCCCCCTTATCCTTAAACTGTGACCCCTTGTTCTGGACTTCCCCAACATCGGGAACAATCTTCCTGCATCTAGCCTGTCCAACCCCTTAAGAATTTTGTAAGTTTCTATAAGATCCCCCGTCAATCTTCTAAATTCTAGTGAGTACAAGCCGAGTCTATCCAGTCTTTCTTCATATGAAAGTCCTGACATCCCAGGAATCAGTCTGGTGAACCTTCTCCGTACTCCCTCTATGGCAAGAATGTCTTTCCTCAGATTAGGAGACCAAAACTGTACGCAATACTCCAGGTGTGGTCTGTACAACTGATCATCCAATTCAGTATCCTGTACCTGCCTTCTCTCCATACACCCTGATCCCTTTAGCCACAAAGGCCACATCTAACTCCCTCTTAAATATAGCCAATGAACTGGCCTCAACTACATTCTGTGGCAGAGAATTCCACAGACTCACCACTCTCTGTGTGTGAAAAATGGTTTTCTCATCTCGGTCCTAAAAGACTTGCATGTCTTTGGGATGTGGGAGGAAACCAGAGCACCCGGAGAAAACCCACGCGGCCACGGGGAAAACGTGCAAACTCATTGCACAGACATCACCTGAAGTCAGGATCGAACCCGGGTCTCTGACGCTGTGAGGGCTGTGTTAGATGGAGGTTGGTCACGTTTTAAGTTGCTTCCATGTGCTTGTGATACTGATATCAGCCACTGGAGGTCAGTACAATGCTGTCTGAAGAAGGGTTTCGGCCCGAAACGTTGCCTATTTCCTTCGCTCCATAGATGCTGCTGCACCCGCTGAGTTTCCCCAGCAATTTTGTGTACCTAGTACAATGCTGTCCTTCATTTCAATGTCCTGTGTTCTCTTCCCCCCTCTATTCCAAAGCTCCCCCTACACCCCCAAACATAATTGATCATCAACTCAGATCTGAAGAGGGGTCTTGACCCGAAACGTCGCCTATTTCCTTCGCTCCATTTAGTTTTACCAATAGAATTCCAGTTGCTTTGATTTCTGTCTTCTTGCAGGACATTTGAAAAAAGACGTTCCCTCGGTGACGGTGGATGTGAAGGTGAAGGGGATAAGATTCAATAGGAATCTGAGGTAGACAAAAATGCCGGAGAAACTCAGCGGGTGAGGCAGCATCTATGGAACGAAGGAATAGGTGACGTTTCGGGTCGAGACCCGGAAGGGTCTCGACCCGAAACGTCACCTATTCCTTCGCTCCATAGATGCTGCCTCACCCTTAAGGGTCTCGACCCGAAAAACGTCCTTCGCTCCATAGATGCTGCCCCACCCGCTGAGTTTCTCCAGCACATTTTTGTCTACCATCAACTCAGGTACAGATCACTTTCCAAATGGCCACACTATAGCTTTACCCACTCAGCAGTTTTGCCGGTGGCTCCACTAGTCACCAGACCAACAGCATAATCAAGGACCAGTCTCACCCCGGCCACTCCCTCTTCTCCCCTCTCCCATCAGTCAGGAGGAACAGAAGTGTGTACACGCACACCCCCAGATTCAGGGACAGTTTCTTCACAGATGTTATCTGGCAACTGAACCGTCCTAACAACTAGAGAGCGGTCCTGACCTTCCATCTACCTCATTGGAGACCCTCAGACTATCTTTAATCAGACTTTATCTTGCACACTACATGGTATTCCCTTCGAGCCTGCACCGCCATTCAATATGATCATGGCCGATCATCTAACTCAGCATCCTGTACCTGCCTTCTCTCCATACCCCCTGATCCCTTTAGCCACAAGGGCCACATCTAACTCCCTCTTAAATATAGCCAATGAACTGTGGCCTCAACTACCTTCTGTGGCAGAGAGTTCCACAGATTCACCACTCTCTGTGTGAAAAATGTTTTTCTCATCTCGGTCCTAAAGGATTTCCCCCTTATCCTTAAGCTGTGACCCCTTGTTCTGGACTTCCCCAACATCGGGAACAATCTTCCTGCATCTAGCCTGTCCAACCCCTTAAGAATTTTGTAAGTTTCTATAAGATCCCCCCTCAATCTTCTAAATTCTAGCGAGTACAAGCCGAGTCTATCCAGTCTTTCTTCATATGAAGATGAGTCTGTACCGACAATCAAGCAGACACTCGTATCATGCTTTAATTCTTCCCCCGGCACCGTCAGCGATGGCAGCCTCGTCTGTTTTCTTGTCTTTTTTTTGATATTTTTAGTGTGTTTTAAACTTATTTTTCAATCTCTTACCTTGCCGGAGATGCGACTGTTTTCCGTGTCGTATCTCCGGTCGCTCTGAGGCCTAACATCATGGAGTTGGCGGCCTTGCTCGAGACTGACTTTGAACCCCACCTCGGGGCTGTGAACTTACCATCGGAGCCTGCGATCCCTTGCCCGGGATTCGACACTTCAACCGCGGCCTGCGGATTTCACCATCAAGGAGCTCGCAGTCTCGGGTAGAGACCGATGTCGGGGAAACTCCAGTCACGGAAGGTTTTGACCAGCCCCGACCCGGGGTCTGATCGCCCGGCACGGGGGAGCTGAGATCCCACCCGATGCAGGAGCTTGATCGCCCTGACACGGAGCGCCCAAACGCCGCAGGCCACGGGAGCCAAGATCGTCCCGGCAACGGAAGGCTCGAGGCCCCCCCGACCACGGGAGAACAAAGAAGGGAAGAGATTGAACTTTTTTTCTCCTTCCATCACAGTGAGGAATGTGGAGGAGTCACTGTGGTGGATGTTTATGTTAAAATGTATTTTGTGTTGTCTGTTGCTTCTCATTGGTATGACTGTACGACAAAACAAATTCCTCATATATTGCAAAACATACTTGGCTTATAAAGTAATTATGATTGTGGTTATGATGATGATGATGATGATGATGAACTCCTACATTCTGCCACTCACCTACACATTAGGGACAATTTAGTTTAGTTTAGAGATACAGCATAGAAATAGACTCGTTGGCTCACCGAGCCCGTGCTGATCATCGACCGCCCATTCCCACTAGTTCTACCTTATCCCACTTTCTCATCCACTCCCTAAACACCCGGGGCAATTTACAGAGGGCCGATTAACCTACAAACACACACATCCTTGGGACTTCTTGGGACTTCACTTGGCGGATGACCTGACCTCTACGACCAACACCACAGCCGTGATCAAAAGAGCTCAGCAGCGGCTCCACCCTCTCCGGCGACTAAGGAAAGCAGGTCTCCCTACCGCTCATCTGAGGACCTTCTACAGGGGCACCATCGAGAGTATACTGACCTACGGCATCACTTCCTGGTTTGGGAGCTGCAAGGCTTATGAGCAAAACTAACTGAACAGGATAGTGAAGACAGCCAGTAGGATCATTGGTGCTCCACTCCCTTTCCTGTTGGAGATCTATCAGAAGCGTAACATCCGCAGAGCCATCTCCATTATTAAGGACCCCCTATCATCCATCACACCACATCTTCTCCATTCTGCCATCTGGGAAGAGGTACAGGAGCATCAGCTGCAAAACCAGCAGGATGCTACACAGCTTCTTCCCACAGGCAATAATACTGGTTAACGGAATGTGTCCCCTCCCCATACATCATACACCAACACATCTAACCTCGCCCATACTTTGACAGCTAGGCACCTGTCAAAGCAAAGCCACTGTTCGGTCTGAATGCCTGTTTTTATTTCAATTTTTAGGCCTATTTTAGATATGTTAATTTTAATTTTAAAGCTATATGTATTTATTCTGTTTTTATTCACTGCACTGACGGGAACTGATTGAGAAACACATTTTTCGTTTCATCTGTGTATGTAAGTTAAAATGACATTAAAGTAAATACTGAATACCTTGAGATGTGGGAGGAAGCCGGAGCACACGGGAGAAACCCAGGTGGTCACAGGGAGAACATGCAAACTCCACACAGACAGCACCCGAGGTCAGGATCGAACCTGGGTCTCTGGTGATAGGGGGTAGCAGCTTTACGAGCTGTGCCACCGTGCCGCTTACACCACTAAATAATCTTTGGGGAGGGGGGTAGGAAACCAAAGCATCCGGGGCTAGAATCACATGGTCAAAAAAGGAGAACGGGCAAACTCCACCCAGACATTAAACCCAGGATCACTGGCGCTGAGTGGCAGCAGTTCTACCTGCTGCACCACTGTGTGGCACAACAAACTACCTTAAAACTTTAGAGATACAGCTGTGATGCAGACCCTTCGGCTCACCCAGTCTGAGCCGACCAGCGATCTCCCCTTACATCAGCGCTATTCTACATAGCGGGGGCGATTTAAAATTTTACCGAAGCCAATTGACTTACAAACCTGCACGTCTTTGGGAATGTGGGAGGAAACCGGATCACCCGGAGAAAACCCACGTGGTCACAGGGAGAACGTGCAAACTCCGCACAGACAGGATGGAACCCGGGTCTCTGTCGCCGCGAGGCAGCAACTCTACTGCTGCACCACCGTGCCGCTCCAACAGGGAGGTTTTCAATATTTACATGAAATAACCTGCTGAATGAAACATTAAACTCAACCACCTCTCCATTTTGTAACAAAACCAGTGGCATTAAATGACATGATCCTCAAAGACTTTATTTCAAAGACCAACTCAAACACATATAAATACTTGTCTTTATTATGTCAATAAAGTTAATACTGATCTGACAAGGGATAGTGTTCTGTATACTGGCCTCAAAAATATTCCCCTTGGCAGAAAAGCATCAAATCTAGCAATATAATTTATATAAGGAAGATATTTAAATACACACCAACTTCGGTCAATAAAATACAATTATAAATAGTAGAGAAAAATGCTTTGATAAATATTGAACCATGAAATCTACATCATCCAAATGGTATTGAATGATAAGCAGGTGGTGGCTTGCCCGTGGTCATTTAAACCATCATATAATAGTCCTAGAGTCATATAGCATTGAAACAGGCCCTTCTGCCCACCTTGCCCTCGCCCACCAAGATGCTTCATCTACACTAGTCCCCCCCCTGCCCGCGTTTGGCCCACACCCCTCCAAACCTTTCCAGTCCGTGTACCTTTCCGAAAACCTTTTAAATGTTGTTATAGTCCCTGCCTCAACTACCTCCTCTGGCAGCTCGTTCCATACTTCTTCTGCAGTTGTATAGGGCTCTGGTGAGACCACATCTGGAGTACTGTGTACAGTTTTGGCTTCCTAATTTGAGGAAGGACATCCTTGTGATTGAGGCAGTGCAGCGTAGGTTCACGAGATTGATCCCTGGGATGGCGGGACTGTCATATGAGGAAAGATTGAAAAGATTAGGCTTGTATTCACTGGAGTTTAGAAGGATGAGGGGGGGATCTTATAGAAACAAATACAATTGTAAAAGGGACTGGACAAGCTAGATGCAGGAAGAATGTTCCCAATGTTGGGCGAGTCCAGAACCAGGGGCCACACAGTCTTAGAATAAAGGGGAGGTCATTTAAGACTGAGGTGAGAAAAAACTTTTTCACCCAGATAGTTGTGAATTGATGGAATTCCCTGCCACAGAGGGCAGTGGAGGCCAAGTCACTGGATGGATTTGAGAGAGAGTTAGATAGAGATCTAGGGGCTAGTGGAATCAAGGGATATGGGGAGAAGGCAGGCACGGGTTATTGATTGGGGACGATCAGCCATGATCACAATGAATGGCGGAGCTGGCTCGAAGGGCCGGATGGCCTCCTCCTGCACCTATTGCCTATGTTTCTATGTACCCGCCACCCTCTGTGTAGAAAAAGTTGCCCCTCAGGTTCCCATTAAATCTTTCCCCTCTCACCTTAAACCTACTGATTCTTGGTTCTCCTCATCTGGGTACAAGACTGTGCATTTACGCAATCTATTCTCCTCATGATCTAATGCAGGGTCTCCAGGGAATAAAGCCCTGGCCTGCCAACCTGTTCCTACAGCTCAGGCCTTCAAGTCCTGGCAACATCCTCGTAAATCTTCTCTGCACTCTTTACAACTTATTTCGTATAGCTGGGTGCCCATTGTCAAACCTTTATTGCTCCTTAAACTATGGAGACATATTACGCTCAACTCTGGAGTTATATGTACTTAGGATAAGGTATAAGGTAATGGGCCTGTCCCACTCAGGCGTTTATTTAGGCGACTGCCGGCGACTGTCATAGTCATAGAAACATAGAAAATAGGTGCAGGAGTAGGCCATTCGGCCCTTCGAGCCTGCACCGCCATTCAATATGATCATGGCTGATCATCCAACTCAGTATCCTGTACCTGCCTTCTCTCCATACCCCCTGATCCCTTTAGCTACAAGGGCCACATCTAACTCCCTCTTAAATATAGCCAATGAACTGTGGCCTCAACTACCTTCTGTGGCAGAGAGTCCCAGAGATTCACCACTCTCTGTGTGAAAAAAGTTTTTCTCATCTCGGTCCTAAAGGATTTCCGCTTTATCCTTAAACTGTGACCCCTTGTCCTGGACTAACCCAACATCGGGGAAGTCGTAGCAGGTCGCCGAAAAAACGGTGACTGGACCCCCCCCCCACCCCCACGACAATGTCTACAGCAACCTCCCACCTAGTCGACGTCAAGCTACGGACAACCGGCCACCCATTAGGACGTCCACCTACAACCACACCTACGACAACCTACGTCCACCCGCGACAAGCCACGACAAGGCACGACCCTGTCGGCGACAACTGAAGACAATTCAGTCGCCGGTACCTGTCGCCGGTTGACGCAGGTTGACGTAGGTTGACGCCAATGGAATTCACCGGTCAGCACTGGCGTCACCCTAGCGACTACCTACGTCACCCTAGCGACTACCTACGTCACCCTGGCGACTACCTACGTCACCCTGGCGACTACCTACGTCACCCTGGCGACTACCTACGTCACCCTGGCGACAACGAACGTCACCCTGGCGACAACCTACGACGAGCCAACTGTTGCCGACTGTCGCTGAAAAGTTTGAAACATTTCAAAATCCAATGGCGACCAGAAAAAAGGCCCGACTCTGTGGGCGACTGAGTACACCGTACAGGTGACCATGTGGCGACAGACTAGACACCTGTAGTTGCCTAAAAAATCGCCTAAGTGGGACACGGGCATAACTCCTTGGATAAGGTTGATTTCTATATCTGAAAGACGCTGGTGGGCCAATCCAGTTGTTCTGTGGTCTCTGTCACTGAGTGGGGATAAATATTTCAACTCTAGATTATAGAGTTATTGTCTATTGACTCGGTTGTCTATTGAAGGGGCAGTGTTTCTGAATCCGTTTGTTGGGGATGGATGAGGTGATCTGGTCCATAGCTTGATGTGGGTACTGCATTGACGGGCAGAGATTGCTTTCATCTGCCATTTAACTGGCCACAGGTTGCCACTTCACCCTTTGTCCCTGCCAAACCATTGAGGGGGAGAATTATCTACTAGTTAGCTTAGTGAGATCTTTGTTTCCCGCTGTGCCATGCGGTGGAAAATCTCAAGATTGCATAGTTCTATGATCATCTGTCCATCCCTTCTCTGCCCATCCCAGCGACTAGGAGTCAGAGTTCTGTATAAAACGGAAGTAAAACTGAACAACTTCTTCATAGCCCCTTACAGATAATCTCTCATTGGCACCGTGTACCCTGAAAGGAAGAATAAGATGCAATTAAAAAATAATATTAATTTCATATCAAATATAGTTTCACGTAATTCGCAGGGCGGCACGGTGGTGCAGCGGGTAGAGTTACTGCCTCGCAGCGCCAGAGACCCGGGTTCGATCCTGACTACGGGTGCTGTCTGTCCGGAGTTTGCATGTTCTCCCCGTGACCTGTGTGGGTTTTCACCGAGAGCTTCTGTTTCCTCCCGCACTCCAAAGACCCTGGTTCGATCCGCACTATGGGTGCTGTCTGTCCGGAGTTTGCACGTTCTCCCCGTGACCTGTGTGGGTTTTCTTCTGGATCCCCAGTTTCCTCCCACACTCCAATGACGCACAGGTTTGTAGGTCAATTGGCTGTGGTAAAATTGTAAATTGTCCCTCTGGTGTGTAGGATAGTGTCAGTGTGCGGGGATCGCTGGTCAGCGCGGACTCGGTGGGCTGAAGGGCCTGTTTCCGCGCTGTATCTCTTAACTAAACTAAACTAAATATCTTACCGAGAAATGTCTTCCTCTTTCAAGATCATCGGGGTGAATCGGTAGAGTTCTGTGGTGATGTTGCGGTAATGTTTGGTGTCTGTGCTTGCTGTGCAGAGACCTGGATGTAAATCAGGGGGGAAAATGTCAGTAAGTACTGCGGGTGGCAACACAAAATACTTTCTGTAGACGTTACAGTTTTAGACTTGAAACATTTTACTCTCTCCAGAGACGTCTGCGCTGCTGAGCTGTTGAAACATTTTCTGTTCTTGTTTTAGATTTCCTGTATCCGTGCATTATTTTGCATTTTGATAGAAATACACTTTTTTTAATTGATCTTCAATTTGTCCCAAGCTGTGTGTCCACCAAATGGTGAAGATTATCTTGTGCTGGGCGGTAAGTTCAACACTAGTTGTTGACACGTGTAATCTTTGATAAAGTTTATCATTTTTATTTGAGAAGCATGAAACACAGTGATGCATTCTGATCAGAGTGTAATCATGATTGTAATCATGTGGTTGATTGTAATCACGTGGTCGATTGTAATTATGATTGAAATCACGTTGTCGATTGTAATTATGATTGAAATCACGTTGTCGATTGTAATCATGATTGTAATCATGTGGTTGATTGTAATCACGTGGTTGATTTAATTATGATTGTAATCACGTGGTCGACTGTAATCAAGATTGTAATCACGTGGTCGATTGTAATCATGATGGTAATCACGTTGTCGATTGTAATCATGATTGTAATCACGTGGTCGTTTGTAATCATGATTGTAATCACATGGTCGATTGTAATCATGATTGTAACCACGTGGTCGATTGTAATTATGATTGAAATCACGTTGTCGATTGTAATCATGATTGTAATCACATGGTCGATTGTAATCATGATTGTAATCACGTGGTCGTTTGTAATCATGATTGTAATCACATGGTCGGTTGTAATCATGATTGTAATCACGTGGTCGTTTGTAATCATGATTGTAATCACGTGGTCGATTGTAATCATGATTGTAATCACGTGGTCGTTTGTAATCATGATTGTAATCACATGGTCGATTGTAATCATGATTGTAATCACGTGGTCGATTGTAATTATGATTGAAATCACGTTGTCGATTGTAATCATGATTGTAATCACATGGTCGATTGTAATCATGATTGTAATCACGTGGTCGATTGTAATCATGATTGTAATCACATGGTCGATTGTAATCATGATTGTAATCACGTGGTCGTTTGTAATCATGATTGTAATCACGTGGTCGATTGTAATCATGATTGTAATCACGTGGTTGATTGTAATCATGATGGTAATCACGTTGTCGATTGTAATCATGTAATGTCCGAAGACTGGTCTTGACCCGAAACGTCACCCATTCCTTCGCTCCAGAGATGCTGCCTGTCCCGCGGAGTTACTCCAGCTTTTTGTGTCTATCTTCGATTTAAACCAGCATCTGCAGTTCCTTCCTGCACACCTTGTCTCTGTTCACTGCTTAGCACACAACAAAAGCTTTTCATCATAACTTGGTACATGTGACAATAAATTAAACTGACACTGGTTGCGACCAAATCGTCACCTGTCCATTTTCTCTAGAGATGCTGCCTGATCCGCTGAGTATCTCCTGCATTTTGTGTGTATCTTTGGCACGGTGGCACAGCTGGTAGAGCTGCCGCCTCACAGCAGCGGAGACACGGTTTCGATCCTGACTACGGGTGCTTTCTGTACGGAGTTTGCACGTTCTCCCTGTGACCACGTGGCTTTTCTCCGGGTGCTCCGGTTTCCTCCCCACATCCCAAAGACGTGCGGGTTTGTAAGTTAATTGGCCCTCTGCAAATTGCCTCTAGTGTGTCGGGAGCGGATGGGATAATGTGGGATAACATAAAACAATGGCGGCGGAGTTTTGGGTCTGATGAGAGGGGTCTCGACCCAAAATGTCGCCCAGCCGTGTTCTCCAGAGACACGGCCCGACCCACTGAGTTACTCCAGCTCTTGGTGGGGTTTTTTGGAAGAATTTAGGAATGTTACATGGACATGTGGCAGCATAGATGGAGAGAGTCGACCAGTGGAAAATAAAGAGTTGTGGTAAATATGATACATTACACAAGTATGGGTCCCACAGTGGCTCAACGTTAGAGTTGCTACCTCACAGCGCCAGAGACCCGGGTTCAATCCTGACTATGGGTGCTGTCTTTCTGGAGTTTGCACGTTCTCCCCGTGACCTGCGCTGGTTGACTCCAGATGCTCCGGTTTCCTCCCACACTCCAAAGACGGACAGGATTGCAGGTCGATTGACTTTGGTCAAAAATTGTAAATTGTCCCTAGTGTGTGTGGGATAGTGCTAGTGTGCGGGGATCGCTGGTCGGCACGGACTGGATGGGCCGAAGGGCCTGTTTCCGCACAGTATCTCTAAAGTAAAGTCAACTAACCTTTTTGGTTCGACAATTATGTTTGTAGAGTGGGCGGGGAAGTGACAGTTGCCATTTAATGCAAGCAAAAATACTTCAGTAGTTTAAACAAGGAAGACAAATTCATAATGACACAGTCAACAATGTTAAATAATATCCAAAGATATTTTTCGATGCAAGACAAAAGACAAATGAGAAAATATTTAGCGAGTAAAGAAACTAGGTTCGAGTTGACATAAGAGATTGTGGGTAGTCACGAAGCCATACGGCGTGGAAACAGGCCCTTCGGCCCAACATGCCCTTGCCGACCATCATATCCCATCTACACTAGTACCACCTGCCTACATTTGTACCTGTCCAAGTGTCTTTTAAAGATTGGGAGAGTATCTGGCTCAACTATCCCCTCTGGCCATTTGCTCCATACACCTACCACCCTCTGTGCAAAGAACATTGGAACAATATGTGTAGAAAGGACCAGGATGTGTACAAACATCCGTCTCATCTGGAGACGTGAAAGCTCCCAAGAATAACACAAGCACGAGAGAATTCCCGTCTGAATCTCTCTATCACCCCTTCCACCCTGTAGATAGCATTTATGTTCGGGCTTAACATTTCAGTGTCAGGTTGACTGCAAGAATTGTGATGGCACGTCACAGCTGTATAATGTCAATAAGCTGGAAAGATTCACATCCCCTCGACTCCATCCAAGGACCCAAGCAGTCTTTCCAGGTGAGGCAGAGGTTCACCTGCACCTCCTCCAACCTCATCTATTGCATCCGCTGCTCTAGGTGTCAACTGCTCTACATCGGTGAGAACAAGCGCAGGCTCGGCGATCGCTTCGCCCAACACCTCCGCACAGTTCGCATTAACCAACCTGATCTCCCGGTGGCTCAGCACTTCCACACCCCCTCCCATTCCAAATCCGACCTTTCTGTCCTGGGCCTCCTCCATGGCCAGAGTGAGTCCCACTGCAAATTGGAGGAGCAGCACCTCATATTTCGCTTGGACAGTTTACACCCCAGCGGTATGAACATTGACTTTTCCAATTTCAGGTAGTCCCTGCTTTCTCCCTCCTTCCCCTCCCCTTCCCAGCTCTCCCACAGCCCACTGTCTCCGCCTCTTCCTTTCTTCTTCCCGCCCCCCCCCCCCCCACATCAGCCTGAAGAAGGGTCTCGACCCGAAACGTCACCTATTCCTTCGCTCCTCACCCGCTGAGTTTCTCCAACATTTTTGTCTACCTTCAATTTTTCCAGCATCTGCAGTTCTTTCTTAAACAGAAATGATTCACAAGTGTGTTACTGGGACTAAAGACCGATACACAATGTTGGAGTAACTCAGCGGGTCAGGCAGCATCTCTGGAGAAAAGGAATAGGTGACGTTTCAAGTCGAGACCCTTCTTCAGAGTCAGGAGAAAGGGTGATGAGAGATATAGACAGTGATTTAGAGAGATAAAGAACAAAGGAATGGAAGATATGATAAAGGAGTTCAAGAAGGAACTGCAGATGCTGGAGGGAAGGATATGATAAAGGAAACAGGCCATGTTGGCTGTGGACTAGTAGAACTAGTATGAAACATAGAAACATAGACAATAGGTGCAGGAGTAGGCCATTCGGCCCTTCGAGCCGGCACCGCCATTCAATATGATCATGGCTGATCATCCAACTCAGTATCCTGTACCTGCCTTCTCTCCATACCCCCTGATCCCTTTAGCCACAAGGGCCACATCTAAGTCCCTCTTAAATATAGCCAATGAACTGGCCTCAACTACCTTCTGTGGCAGAGAATTCCACAGATTCACCACTCTCTGTATGAAAAAAGTTTTCCTCATCTCGGTCCTAAACGATTTCCCCCTTATCCTTAAACTGTGACCCCTTGTTCTGGAGAAGGGTCTCGACCCAAAACGTCACCCACACCTCCTCTCCAGAGATGCTGCCTGTCCCGCTGAGTTACTCCAGCATTTTGTTGTCTATGAATGGGTGGTTGATGGTCGGTGCAGACTCGATGGGCTGAAGGGCCATCTATATCTCTAAACTAAACTAAAGTGCAATGGGAGCTCTTTACCTGGAGTGATGACCGCCTCAGGAAATATGTTGCCAATTGTCCCTTTGATCAGCTGATAGCCAAATGCATCGTCTGCATAGGAACTCATTGGGATCGGAGGATCGGACTGGAGAACTTCAATCTTAACCCGTTCATCTGATATAATGTGCTGGACTTGCTGGAGAAGCTGAGGGGAGAGATAAATGAAACACAATTCAGAGAGACCGATCGACTGGTCGACAACAATCCCTCACAGAGTTGACTGTACCTCAAACATTCCTCCCGACTGGTGTGAGTCAGAGAGTCATAGAGAGTCATACAGCATGGAAACGGGCCCTTCGGCCCAACTTGCCCATGCTGACCATCTACACAAGTCCCACGCCCGTATTTGGCCCATATCCCTCTAAGCCTATCCTATCCATGTAATGTCCAAACCCTTAATAATCTTACATGTTTCAATAAGATGCCCTCTCATCCTTCTAAACTCCAGAGTACACAAGCCCAGCTGCTGCATTCTCTCAGCATATGAGGTCTTGGAGAGCAACTTTAAAAATAATGGCCATGGGATCTGTGATTGGAAGGAAGGAACGTCTGACATTGCCGCCTCCTCTCAGTGTCACCCAGACTTTCATGCTCAGGACTAAAGATGGGAGATAGACACAAAAAGCTGGAGTGACTCAGCGGGTCAGGCAGCATCTCTGGAGAGAAGGAATGGGTGACGATTCGGGTCAGAACCCTCCTTCAGATTGGGAATCGGGACAGGAAAACTAGAGGAGATAGTCGAGGCACTTATCATAAGCTCATAAGTGATAGGAGCAGGAATAGGCCATTCGGCCCATCAAGTCTATTCTGCCATTCAATCATGGCCAATCTATCTCTCCCTCTCAACCCCATTCTCCTGCCTTCTCCCCGTAACCCCCGACACCCGTACTAATCAAGCGTCTATCTATCTCTGCCTTAAAAATACCCAATGACTTGGCCTCCACAGCCGTCTGTGGCAATGAATTCCAAAGATTCCGCCACCCTCTGAAATGGTTACAAAAGAAGAATTGAAACTTGCATCAGAGTCGGAGAGTGGAATACTAATTGCCTCTCTCTATCTGACAGCGTTTCGAGTTGGCTAAATGGTTGCTGGGAATACCTCGTCTAGCCTGTGGGCCGGGTGGAGCCTGAAATTCACAGTCGCTCGAGCAGAGGAAGCAATCACGTTTGCCTGAATGGAAACAAAAAAAAAAGAAGAAAATATTGAAAATAATTCCACACGTTCCCTCTTCAGCTTCACACCTGCATCACCCAGACTAGGGCAAAGCTGTGAGCTGCAGGACCAGACTCCCCACCATTAACTCCATCTACACTCCACCATAGACTTGTCCCACCCCGGTCATTCCTCCTTCCCCCTGCTCCGCTAGGCAGCAGATAAAGAGGCTTGAAAGCGCGCACCACCGGACTCAGGAGCAGCTTCTTCCCCTATGTGTACTTTAGTTTAGAGATACAGCATGGAAACTGGCCCTTCGGCCCACCGAGTCCGCACTGACCAGCGATCCCCGCACATTAACACTCCCCTACACGCATTAGGGGCAATTTTACATTGATTCCAAGCCAATTAACCTACAAACCCACACGTCTTTGGAGTGTGGGAGGAAACCGAAGATCTCGGTGAAAACCTACGCAGGTCACGGGAAGAATGTACAAACTCTGTACAGACAGCGCCCGTAGTCAGGATCGAACCCGGGTCACTGGTGCTGTGGGGCAGTAGCTCTACCACTATGCCACCGTGCCACCCTGTTATCAGGCTTCTGAACGGTCCTTCCATAATCAAGGGCACTGTCCGATTCACCTCTACGCCATTGCGGACATTGGATCTCTGGAACTGATGCGCTACGATGATGCGCTGAGAACTATATTCTGCACTCTGTATCTTCCCCTTTGCTCCACCTATTGTACGTCTGAGATATTGTGAACTGCAGATGGAGTCTGGTCTGTGTGACAAGACTTGGCTGCACCCACAACTCTCTGTCATTTCTTGCGGTCTTGGGCAGAGTTATTAAATTATATTCTGCATTCTGCATCTTCCTCTTTGCTCCATCTATCGCATTTGAGTTTAACGTGATTATATCTATAAATAGTATATCCTATCTGTCTGCATAGCATGCAAAACACTGTAGATAGACACAGAATGCCGCAGTTACTCAGCGAGCCAGGCAGCAACTCTGGAGCAAAGGAATTGTTTAGTCAAGTCAAGTCAAGTTTATTCGTCACAAACACACATACGAGATGTGCAGTGAAATGAGAAGTGGCAATGCTCGCGGACTTTGTGCAAAAAACAAACATACAAACTACAAACAGAATGGAACAGAATCGCATGTTATTTTACATATTACATATTGTGGGAGGGAGGAAAAAGGAAAAAAAACACAGCAATTTAAAAAAAACAGTAGGATGGTACAGTGAGGTTTAGAGATACAGCGCGGAAACAGGCCCTTCAGCCCACCGGGTCCGCACCAACCAGTGATTCCCCCACCTTAGCACTCACTAGGGACAACTTTTACATTTACCGAAGCCAATTAACCTACAGACCTGTACGTCTTTGGAGTGTGGGAGGAAACCGGAGAACCTGGGGAAAACCCACACGGCTTTAAGGAGAACGTACGGACTCCATACACACTACACCCGTAGTCAGGATTGAACCCGGGTCTCTGGCGCTGTGAGGCAGCAACTCTACCGCCTGGGTCACCGTCTACGGAGATCTCGGAGAAAGCCCACGCAGGTCACGGGGAGAATGTACAAACTCCGTACAGACAGCGCCCGCGGTCGGGATCGAACCCGGGACTCCGGCGCTGCATTCGCCGTAAGGCAGCAACTCTACCGCTGCACCACGGTGACCCGTAGGGTTTCGGGTCGAGACCCTCCTTCAGACTGAGAGTCGGGGGAGAGGGGAAACTGGAGGTGTGAGGAGGTAGAAAGGACAAAAGAATTGAAAGGCGTGAAAAGAACAAATCACGGCCAGCAAGGATGATCAAGGGAAGGTGGAGCCCACAATGGTCCATTGTTGGCTGTGGAAGAGGTGATAACGAGGGGGTACGAACAATGAAACTAAGCAGGACGACAGTGAAACTAGTAGGGTGACTAGGGTGAGGAACGGATGGTGAGAAGGGGGGAATACAAGGGCTGAACAAAGCACAAACCCAAAACCCCTGAAAGCATCTTGTCCGGAAATATTACCATCTGGTCTGGGAATTGCTCTGCCCAGGACAAGAAGGCTCTGCAGAGAGTAGTGCGTTCGGCCGAACGCACTATGGGAACTACACTCGCCCCCCCCCTGCAGGAACTATACATCAGGAGGTGCAACTCCAGGGCCAATAAAATCATGGGAGACCCCTTCAGCCCCTGCAACGGACTGTTCCAGCTGCTACGGTCAGGCAAACGCCTCCGTTGCCATGCGGTGAGAACGGAGAGGTTGAGAAGGAGTTTCTTCCCAGAGGCCATTCGGACTGTAAACGCCTATCTCACCAGGGACTAATAACTTTACTGAACGTTTTTCCTTCCAATATTTAATATGTAAAAGAATATGTGTGTGTTTATGATTGTGTTTATAGTTTGTTTGTTTGTCTTTTTGCACAAAGTCCGCGAGCGTTGCCACTTTTCATTTCACTGCACATCTCGTATGTGTATGTGACAAATAAACTTGACGTGACTTGACTTGTTACACGTGGCAATGAGAAATCTGACCCTGAACTAGCGACGGTAGCTGCAGTACCACTAGCCTCCCGCTGGTGGAGTTACAGAGCCGTGACGGTCATTATATCTTACAGGTCTGGATCATACGACCAAGATAGTGAGATCTCTCTCAGTCACCACCTCCCTCCCTCCCTCCCTCCCTCCCCCCCAACTGGCCTGCACCGGTCAATGAGCAAGTATCCCCACAACGTTAAGTGTAGCCAAAGTGCTTTACATTTGTTATAAGAATAGTATAAACAAACAAACTACATACATATAATAATAATAATAATGGATGGGATTTATATAGCGCCTTTCTAATACTCAAGGCGCTTTACATCGCATTATTCATTCACTCCTCAGTCACACTCGGTGGTGGTAAGCTACTTCTGTAGCCACAGCTGCCCCGGGGACAGACTGACGGAAGCGTGGCTGCCAATCTGCGCCTACGGCCCCTCCGACCACCACCAATCACTCACACACATTCACACATATGTACATATATCCCTCGCTCAGTGGACGTCAGGAAAGGCTTGGGAGTAGAGATAAGATTTTAGTCTTGACTTAAAGGAGTCGATGGAGGGGGCAGTTCTGATGGGAAGGGGGACGCTGCTGTTCCACAGTCTAGGGGCTGCAACCGCAAAGGCGCGGTCGGTCGCCCCTGAGCTTATGCCTAGACCGCGGGATATTCAGCAGCCCCAAGTTGGCCGATCTGAGGGACCTGGAGGTGGAGTGGTGGGTGAGAAGACTTTTAATGTAGGTGGGGGCAAGCCCATTGAGGGCTTTGTAGACATAGAGGAGGGTCTTGGAATATATACGGGAGCCAGTGGAGAGAGGCCAGGATCGGGGTGAAGATGTGGTCCCTTTATCGGGTGCCAGTCAGGAGTCTCGCACACTGCGGCGTTGTAGGTAGTTGAGGCCACAGTTCATTGGCTATATTTAAGAGGGAGTTAGATGTGGCCCTTGTGGCTAAAGGGACCAGGGGGTATGGAGAGAAGGCATGTACAGGATACTGAGTTGGATGATCAGCCATGATCATATTGAATGGCGGTGCAGGCTCGAAGGGCCGAATGGCCTACTCCTGCATCTATTTTTTATGTTTCTATGAAGATAGACACAAAAAGCTGGAGTAACTCAGCGGGACAGGCAGCATCTCTGGAGAGAAGGAGGGTCTCGACCCGAATGTCACCCATTCCTTCTCTCCAGAGATTATACCCGTACTGCTTAGTTGCTCCTGCATTTAGTGTTTATCTTCCCAACTTTAGCTGGTCCAGACTCCAGTCCTGAACTTGGTGGGGGGGGGGGGTGTTAGGGGGGTGGTTTAGATTTGGAGAAACAAGGAACTGCAGCTGCTGGTTAGAAAAAAGACTGGAGACGGTAACCAAAGGATAGAACTAGTAACCAAAACTAGCCGGACGGCGCGGACTCGGTGGGCCGAAGGGCCTGTTGGAAACGCTGTATCTCGAAACTGAACGAAACAAAACGAACCTGAACACCAAATGCTGGAGTAACGGAGCGAGTCAGGCAGCATCTCTGCTTTCGGGTTGAGGCCCTTCTTCCCAGAACGTCACCTGTCTCAGTTCTCCAGAGATGCAGCCGGACCCGCTGAGTTACTCCGGCAATTTGTGTTCAGGTTAGTTTCATTTCGTTCAGTTTCGAGATACACAGTGGAAACAGGCCCTTCGGCCCAGCGAGTCCCGTGCCGACCGGCTAGTTTTGGTTACTAGTTCTATCCCACACACTAGGGGCAATGTACAGATTTACAAGTAACCCTCAAACCCGCACGTCTTTGGGATGTGGGGGGGGGGGGAACCAGAGCACCTGGAGGAAACCCACTCGGTCGTGGGCAGGGTCGGATTTAGACGAAGAGAGGCCCTAAGCTGTTCCACTTGTGAGGCCCCCTCCGCGTTGGGTTTCAGCGCTGGCGGCGAGGCAGCCATGGCGGCCAAATCTCCCACAATTCAAAGCGAGGGAGAAAGTGCCCAGCACCGACCAGTTGCCGCTGCAGTGCGCATGCGCAAGGCGGCCGATGATGCGCAGGCCGCAGCAGTGCGCATGTGCAAGGCGGCATGCTGTGCCGGCGGATGAGGAGTGTGAGGAGCCCGGTGGCCCGGACACGGATAGCGGGGGGAGATGGAGCGAGAGAGAGATAGAGAGAGGGGGGGGGGTGGTTGAACGGTAGGTGTCCTGCCTTGGCCGGATGCCCCCCTAGACCTCGAGGCCCTAAGCTTAAGGATGTCTAGCTTATAGGTAAATCTGGCCCTGATTGTGGGGAGAACTGCAAACTCCGTACAGACAGCACCCGTGGTCAGGAACGATCCTGGGTCTCCGGCGCTGTGAGGCAGCAACTCTACCGCTGCACCACCCTGCCGCGCAGTGTGTGTTTTAGGTTAATTAGATTCAGGATAATTATTGTTACATGCAAAGGTTTGTTTTGCATGCTAGCCAAACAGATGAGATAATACTGTACATAAATAGAGTCATAGGGCGATCCAGTGTGGAAACAGGTCCTTCCATCTAACCTGCCCACACCGGCCAACATGTCCCAGCTACTGTGGTCCCAACTGCCTGCGTTTGGCCCGTATCCCACCAAACCTGTCCTGCATCCATGTGTACGAAGGAACTGCAGATGCCGGTTTAACCCGAAGATAGACACAAAATGCTGGAGTAACTCAGCGGGGACAGGCAGCATCTCTGCAGAGAAGGAACGGGCAACGTTTCGGGTGGAGACGTCCCATCCATGTACCTGTCTAACTCGTTTCCATCAAGTTCAACAGGTGGAGCAAAGGGAAAGATGCAGAGTGCAGAGCATAGTTCTCAGCATAGTTTAAGAAGGAACTGCAGATGCCGGAAAATCGAAGGTAGACAAAAATGCTGGAGAAACTCAGCGGGTGAGGCAGCATCAATGGAGCGAAGGAAATAGGCGACGTTTCCTTCGCTCCATAGATGCTGCCTCACCCGCTGAGTTTCTCCAGCATTTTTGTCTACCCTAGTTCTCAGCATTTTTGGTCCCCTAATTTGAGGAAGGGCATTCTTGCTATTGAGGGAGTGCAGCGTAGGTTTACAAGGCTAATTCCCGGGATGGTGGGACTGTCATATGCTGAGAGAATGAAGCAGCTGGGCTTGTACACTCTGGAGTTTAGAAGGATGAGAGGTGATCTTATTGAAACATACAAGATTGTTAAGGGTTTGGACACGCTAGAGGCAGGAAACATGTTCCCGATGTTGGGGGAGTCCAGAACCAGGGGCCACAGACAGTTTAAGAATAAGGAGTAAGCCATTTAGAACGGAGACGAGGAAACACTTTTTCTCACAGAGAGTGGTGAGTCTGTGGAATTCTCTGCCTCAGAGGGCGGTGGAGGCAGGTTCTCTGGAGGCTTTCAAGAGAGAGCTAGATAGGGCTCTTAAAGATAGCGGAGTCAGGGGATATGGGGAGAAGGCAGGAACGGGGTACTGATTGTGGATGATCAGCCATGATCACATTGAATGGCGGTGCTGGCTCGAAGGGCCGAATGGCCTCCTCCTGCACCTATTGTCTATTGTAGCGAGTCAGGTTCCTCAGGGTTTAGGTCTGATGTGAATGTAACTGAGACTGCAGGAGTGGGGGAGAAAGGGTTGTACATGGGGCCCAGTCTCAGTGTGCAGGTGCCAGTTTGCCTTGCAGAGGCTGTTTTTTTTTTTGCAGGGATTTTGCATGCTTACGACATTCTGCATCGAGCATTCTGTGGCAATGCAAAGTCTAACCCCCTCGCTGCCAATATCACAGAACAGCAGGAGCTCGATACAAGAGCAGAATAATAACATTGAAATGAATTCTGGGCTTCTGCCAATACCGCCCAAGCAAGGGACCTATTCCCGTCTCTCTATTTTCTTTGACTGCTGACTCCCTCCATTCTCTCTTCCCCCCTCTCAGCGAAAGAAAGCACATCAGCGCCTCTACATCCCGAGAGTCGGTATGTCAAGGCGGACTCTCTCGAACTTCTACAGGTGCACAGTAGAGAGCATGCTGACCGGTTGCATCGTGGCTTGGTTCGGCAACTTCAGTGCCCAGGAGCGGAAAAGGCTGCAAAAAGTAGTAAACACTGCCCGGGCCATCATCGGCTCTGACCTCCCTACCATCGAGGGGATCTAACGCAGTCGCTGCCTCAAAAAGGCTGCCAGCATCATCAAGGACCCACACCATCCTGGCCACACACTCATCTCTCCGCTGCCATCAGGTAGAAGGTACAGGAGCCTGAATTCTGGTACATCCAGATTCAGGAATAGCTCCTTCCCCACAGCAATTCAGGCTATTAAACTCACCATCAAACAAACTCTGAACTATATGTGAAAGCACATGCCACCAGATTCAGGGACAGCTTCGTACTCACTGTGATCAGTCCACTGGGTGGTTCTCTCATTAAGTCGATCTTCCAACCTAGCTCACTGCGGCCATTGCGTTTTTTTTAAATTTATTGGCACTTTCTCTGTAACTTTAACGCTGTAACACTTAGGGTCGCCAACTTCCTCACTCCCAAATAAGGGACAAAAGGTCAAAATACGGGACAATTTCCCGACGGCAATTCGTTGACCGACTGGGCCGTGGCTGGGTGAATGATGAGTTGGCCCCGGGTGCTGGACTGCACACAAAGCCCAGCCGGTGGGGCCAGCTGAGGAGTTTTGGCCCGGGGGCCGCGCGCAATGTCCGGCGCCCCGTCCAACTCGCGAACCGATGATCGGCCGTGAGAAGGAGGGGATGTGGCGGTGGTGTCGGCAGTAAGCGAAGGTCCGAAGGTCGGACAGCTGGCCGGGCTGCCGAGCGACCGACGGGGCCACGGGCGAGGTGCTGGTGCTGCACTCCACGGGCTGCACTACGTCGGGACGGGTGAGGCGGGGCCGGACGACCCGACAGTCCCCTCGACCCGAGCAGTAGCGGTCAAATACGGGACAAGGGCGGTCCCGTACGGGACAAACCAATTTAGCCCAAAATATGGGATGTCCCGGCTAATACGGGAGGAACAGTTGGCAACACTAGTAACACCACATTCTGTGCTCCAGTGGTTTCTCGTTGCAGAACTTGTTGTTCTTGTGCGTGACTCATGTTGCAATCATGTGTAGCACAATGTGACTGGATAGCACGCAAGCAAAGTATTTCATTGTATCTTGCACATGTGACAATAATATACACATACCAATACTATCTCTTTCTCTCTCTCTCTCTCACTCTCACTCCACTCTCTCTCCCCTCTCACCCCCCTCATTCTCCCCCCACTCTCTCTCTCACCCTCTCCCCTCTCTCTCTCCCCCTCTTTCTTCCCCCCCTCTCTCTCCCCTCATTCTCCCCCCACTCTCTCTCTCACCCTCTCCCCTCTCTCTCTCCCCCTCTTTCTTCCCCCCACTCTCTCTCCCCATCTCTCTCCCCCTCTCCCTCTCTCCCCCTTCTCCCTCTTTCCCTCCCCTCTCTCTCTCTCGCTCTCCCTCCCCTCACTCTCTCTCTCTCTCCCCCTCTCTCTCTCTCTCCCCCTCTTTCATCCCCTCTCTCTCTCTCTCTCACACTCCCCCCCTCTCTCCCCCCCCCCACCCCTCTCTCCCCCCCCCTCTCTATATCTCTGACTGGTGCTGAAGAATAAACCAGGGTTAAATGCTGTGGGACACTTGTAGTTCAGTGTATTGTCCCGTGTATCGAGGTCCAGTGACAAGCGTTTTGTCACGTGCTAACCAGTCAGTGGATAAACAATGCATGATTACAATCGAGCCTCTCGCAGTGTACAGATACAGATACAGGATACGTTCTCCCTCACAATGGGCAATATAGATTTAGACTTTACCTGACTTTAGACTTTACAGATACAGGGTGGAAACAGGCCCTTCGGCCCACTGAGTCCGGGCCGACCAGCGATCCCCGCACACTAAACACTATCCTACACACAAGGGCCAATTTTCAATTTTACCAAGCCAATTAACCTACAAACCTCCTGTACGTCTCTGGAGTGTGGGAGGAAACTGGAACGTGCTGTCTGTACGGAGTTTGCATGTTCTCCCCGTGACCATGTGGGGTTTCTCCGGGTGTTCCAGTTTCCTCCCACACTCCAGAGACGTACAGGTTTGTATGCTCAGTGACTTCGGTAAAAAATTGTAAATTGTCCCTGGCGTGTGTGTGTGTGTGTGTGTAGGATAGTGTTAGTCCGCGGGGATCGCTGGTCGGCACGGACCCGGTGGGCCGAGTGGCCAGTTTCTGCGCTGTATCAAGCACCCCCTAAACTAAACCTCTTGCCTTTTAACCCTGTTGCCCCTTTAACATAGAAATTGGGCTCTGACATCAATGCCAGCACAAGGCCCCCAGGTTTGGATTCTTGAAATTCCAAATGCCATCAAAACACACGCGAACTGGATTAACATTGGCATGTTATTTACAGATGCAGCCCAATTTACAGGACTGAATGTCCTGAATTGGATCATTATGATATCCCGAGCCAGCACATCCTTCAACAGATGTGGTGCTGAAAATTAGTCACAATTTTCCAAATGCTGCCTGACCAGCGCCTTATAGAGCCTGAGTATCACATCCCTGTTTTTGTATATAGAAACCCTCTCGAAATAAATGCTAGCCACATTTTGTGTTTATCTTCAGTATAAAGCAGCACCTGCAGTTCCTTCCTGTGCAGGTTTGTAGGTTAATTGGCTTTGGATAAAATTGTCCCTGGTGTGTAGGATAGTGCTAGTGTATGGGGTGATCACTGGTCAGCATGGACTCGGTGGGACGAAGGGCCTGTTTCCACGCTGTATCTCTAATAAATACAGCAGAGCAAACATTTTTTTTGTTTGACTACGTTACTCTGAATGGATTCCATTCATATCCAGGAACGTTATGCTTGTTTGTTGGACGGATTGGTGTTGGAACTAGTCCAAGAGAGGCCAGCGAACATGCTGCTGGTGTAGAATGAATTGCAACAGAACTAATGTGGAGAGAGAGAGTGAGTTCCTTCAGCTGTCAGCTCGTTCTATATGGTTGCGAGTGAAAGTACTCTTTGCCAGAACTTTTTCAGAATTTTAGAAAGGAAGTGGGGAGGAACCTCTTTAGTCAGAGGGTAGTTAATCCGTGGATTAGGTCAAGTCAGTGGATATTTTGTAAGTTGGAGCTAATTAAATCCTTAGTACACAAAAATGCTGGAGAAACTCAGCGAGGGCAGCAGCATCTATGGAGCGAAGGAAATGGGCAACGTTTCGTCCCGAAACGTTGCCCATTTCCTTCGCTCCATAGATGCTGCTGCACCCGCTGAGTTTCTTCAGCAATTCTGTCTACCTTCGATTTTCCAGCATCTGCAGTTCCTTCTTAAACACATCATTAAATCCTTGATTAGTACGGGTGTCAAGGGTTATGGGGAGACGGCAACTTCACTGCCTTTAGCTTAAACCCACCCCCACCCAAACTTATTTATTTTAAAGTTTAGTTTAGAGATACGGCGCGGAAACAGGCCCTTCGGCCCATCGGGTCCGCGCCGACCAGCGATCCCCGCACACTAGGGATAACTCGGGACAGTTTACATTTATCCCAAGCCGATTAACCTACAAACCTGCACGTCAGTGGAGTGCGGGAGGAAACGGGGGATCTCGGAGGGAGAAATATACGCAGGTCACGGGGAGGGCGTACAAACCTGTTACAGACAGCGCCCGTAGTCGGGATCTAACCTGGGTCTCCGGCGCTGCAAGCGCTGTAAGGCAGCAACTCTACCGCTGAACGCCCACTGATTCCACGCATCACACTCACTGATTTATAATTGAATCCCTACTTCCCTAAATCTTCCAGGGAGATGCTAAATGCATTTCGTTGTCTCTGTACTGTACACTGACAATGACAATTAAAATTGAATCTGAATCTGACTTCCCTAAATCTGACCACGGAAGATACAAAGATCTTCGGCAAAATGAAAGATAAAAATATACAAAGAAAATACGGAATTCTTTGGGGCAGCACGGTGGTGGAGCAGCGGGTAGAGTTGCCGCCTCACAGCGCCGGGGACCCGGGTTCGATCCCGACCACGGGCGCTGTCCGTACGGAGTTTGTACCTTCTCCCCCTGCGTGACCTGCGTGGGTTTTCTCCGGGATCTCCGGGCTTCCCTCCCACATCTCAAAGACGTGCATGGGTATGTGGGTTAATTGGCTTCTGTAAATTGTCCCTGGTGTGTGGGATAGAATTAGTGTGATCGCTGGTCGGTGCAGACTCATTGGGCTGAAGGGCCTGTTTCCGCGCTGCATCTCAAAAACTAAACAAGTATTGTCCTTAGAGGAGAGCTCTTCAGCGCGCCGTCCACAGATTATTGGGACACAGCTACCAGCCTTGGAGGGCATCTGCTCCACACGGTGCCTCAGTAAGGCCGTCAGCATCCACAAAGACTCCTCACACCCTTGTAATAGTCTGTTCGAACTCCTACCTTCCGGCAGACGTTACAAGGCCTTCTACGCCCGAACCTCCAGACTCAGGAACAGCTTCATCCCCAGAGCTATCGCTGCTCTGAACCGGCCCTGCTGAGTGCCCCCCACCCCACCCCCCCACCCCCATGAACTGTATTCACGCACATCGACCCGGCACAGACATATTTACACTTTAGACTGTTTTGCTGTTCTTTTTATTTAATAAATCATGTTTCTCGGGGTATCTAAATCTAAATGTTATTACTTGTTTATGTTATGACATCGGATGGAAGTTGCATACCCAAATATATTATTATTATTATTAATAATCTTGTAATAATTTCCGACCTTAATCCCAGCATGGAACTCCGTCACTGCGGTGGTCGTTCTCACAAGACTGTTGGTCGATGGTTTTTTCTCTAACATCCTGTGAAGAGATACAGACAGAGACTCGTCACCTGCCAGCTCTCTGATGACTGTTCCACACGCTCGCACCTCCACCAGTGCAACCAAGCGTTAACAAGCCATTATTCCATTCATTTGACCCTTTCCTATCCGTTCGGTTAGCACGCAGCGAAAGCGTAAACTGAAACTGAAAACTCGTTCATCAGCATAGGAGTGACGACCATTTCATAGCAAAGACTTGTCCCTGACCCACCCCGGTCAACCCTGCTTCTCCCCGCTCCCGTCCGGCAGAAGCTTGAAAGCGGGCACCACCAGACTCAGGAACAGCATCTTTCCCTCTGTGTCCTTCCATAAACTAGGGCACTGTCCGATTCACCTCTACCCCATTGCGGACATTGGACTTTGTCTCTGGAACTGATGTGCTACTATATTCTGCACTCAGTATCATCTCCTTTGCTTGACCTATTGGACTTAAGTTTGAATTGATTGCATTTATGTACAGTATTTTCTGATCTGATTGAATAGCAAAACAAAGCTTTTCACTGTACCTCGGTACATGTGACAGTAATAAGCATATACCTAATATCCAACTGTAACAGTTCTGTCCAGAACCAGGGGCCACACACGGTTTAAGAATAAGGGGTAAGCCATTTAGAACAGAGACGAGGAAACACTTTTTCTCACAGAGAGTGGTGAGTCTGTGGAATTCTCTGCCTCAAGGGGCGGTGGAGGCGGGTCTTCTGGCTACTTTCAAGAGAGAGCTAGATAGGGCTCTTAAAGATAGCGGAGTCAGGGGATATGGGGAGAAGGCAGGAACGGGGTACTGATTGGGGATGATCAGCCGTGATCACATTGAATGGCGGTGCTGGCTCGAAGGGCCGAATGGCCTACTCCTGCACCTATTGTCCAAATTTAAAGCTATCCCTCCCCCATCCAAGTCGCACCAGTTTCTCGTTTTCACCCAATAGCCTGTCTCCTTCATCGTCGTAACTTTTTTAGCATATCTTTCATTCATTGTTCTTTATCTCTCTCCACATCACCGTCTATATCGCTCGTTTCCCTCATCCCTAACCAGTCGAAGAAGGGTCTCAACCCGAAACGTCACCCATTCCTTCGCTCCATAGATGCTGCCTGTCCCGCTGAGTTAATCCAGCTTTTTGTGTCTATCTAAGGTTCAGAGGGATATGGACCAACGTGGGCAGGTGGGACAGTATAGATGGGGCATCTGGATCGGATTGGGAAAGTTGGGCCGAAGGGCCTTTTCCCGTGTGGCATGACTCCATGACTCTAATACCGTCCCAAGTTAACCCCATGAGCTTTTCTGGACCTTTGGCTGATTTACAGGTGACAGATTGATTCATTAAGAGGTCTAAGGTAGACAAAAATGCTGGAGAAACTCAGCAGGTGAGGCAGCATCTATGGAGCGAAGGAATAGGTGACGTTTCGGGAAACCCGAAACGTCACCTATTCCTTCGCTCCATAGATGCTGCCTCACCTGCTGAGTTTCTCCAGCATTTTTGTCTCCCTTCGATTTTTCCAGCGTCTGCAGTTCTTTCTTAAACATTAAGAGGTCGGTTCAGTCATTTACTTACCTGCTGATCAATGGGCCAAACAGCCACAGGTTCGCCATGACCATATTCAGAGGGAATGAAAGCTGTAAAAACATAATTTAAAAAAATCATGTTTCCCGAGATTCTTAAGTGACAGACAGTCTCCAAACAATCTCCATCTCATCGATCTTCCTTTGTCGCAACAGTTCATTATTTCTAGGAACAGAATTCGGCCCATCAAGTCTAATCTGCCATTCAATCATGGCTGATCTATCTCTCCCTCTCAACCCCACTCTCCTGCCTTCTCCCCATAGACCCTGACAGCCGAACTAATCAAAAACCTATCAATCTGAACCTTAGAACTATCCAAAAATATCTTTTTTTCCTTCGCTCCATAGATGCTGCTGCACCTGCTGAGTTTCTCCAGCACTTTTGTCTGCCTTCGATTTTCCAGCATCTGCAGTTCCTTCTTAAACAAATTCCATTGACTTGGCCTCCACCGCTGCCTGTGGCAATGAATTCCACAGATTCACCACCTTCTGACTGAAGATATTCCTACTCATCTCCTTTCTAAAAGTACGTCCTATTATTCTGCATCTATGACCTCTGGTCCTGGACTCTCACACTAGTGGAAACATCCTCTCCACATCCACTCTATCCCTAATTTGAGGAAGGACATTCTTGCTATTGAGGGAGTGCAGCGTAGGTTTACAAGGTTAATTCCAGGGATGGCGGGACTATCATATGCTGAGAGAATGGAGCGGCTGGACTTGTACACTGGAGTTTAGAACGATTAGAGGGGATTTCATTGAAACATATAAAATTGTTAAGGGCTTGGACACGCTAGAGGCAGGAAACATGTTCCCGATGTTGGGGGAGTCCAGAACCAGGGGCCACAGTTTAAGAATAAGGGGTAAGTCATTTACAACGGAGATGAGGAGACTCTTTTTCTCACAGAGAGTGGTGAGTCTGTGGAATTCTCTGCCTCAGAGGGCGGTGGAGGCCGGTTCTCTGGATACTTTCAAGAGAGAGCTAGACAGGTCTCTTAAAGATAGCGGAGTCAGGGGATATGTGGAGAAGGCAGGAACGGGGTACTGATTGTGGATGATCAACCTTGATCACATTGAATGGTGGTGCTGGCTCGAAGGGCCGAATGGCCAACTCCTGCACCTATTGTCTATTATCTATAAACTAAAGTAAGCCCATTGTGCTGGAATGGGCTCAACTGTTCAGATCTAAATGTTTTTGTATTGTGGCAGTTGTGGTTACAGTCATATATTTATGAATGATTAAAACCACACTTTCATGCTTTGGGCAGCCCATTACAATCCTACACCGCACACACAATATGTAGAATATTACCACATGACAAGTGGAGATATGATCTTGAAGGGAGACCCTTGATTTAGACTGCATGCAAGGCCGTGTGTAAACAGGCCAACATTTCCAAAGCATTTGGATCTGAAACAATAAAAGCAGCTGCTTTCTTTAATCCTCGACCAGAAATTGGCAACATGTGTGAAGAATGGCAAAACACGAAAGCAATGGAAAAAATGTTCATCAACATGGTACTGAGATGTTTCACTGAGGAGACCTGTTGCTGCCTTGCTGGAGGTTAGTTATTATGGGCCTGTTCGACTTAGGCGACTCTTTAGGCGACTGCCAGGGACTAGTTTTAATGGAATTCACCTACGACACTCAACGACAACCTACGACAACACCTACGACAACCTATGACAACCTATGACAACCTATCACAACAAAAATTGTCACCTCTGTTGCCTGTAGTTGCTCAAAAAAATCGCCTATGTGGGACAGGCCCATAATAATTCTGATTCAGCTTGCTAGTTTTCGACGTTAGAGATATGACGCGGAAACAGGCCCTTCGGCCCATCGATCACCCCGACCAATGAAGAATGACCAATGCGTCGACCAATGATCACCCTCCTACACTATTAACCCCCTGTCCCACTTAGGAGACCTAAACAGCAAACTCTAGTGACCTTGCCCGCCACTACAAAAAAAATCAAGGTGGAGGTGACCTGCAACCTCCTACCACCTCCCACGCATATGTTGAAAACCTTCCTCGACTATGAAGAAAACCGGCTTCGACTAGACCTGCGACTAAAGAATTACCGATTTTTAAAACGGCAACCTATTTTTAGTCGAGGCCGGGTTTAATCATGATGAAAAAATAGCAGCAACCTTAATGAAGCCTCTTGAGACCATTAGGGAGAGTGACCGAAACCTCCGGTGACCTCATGGAAACCTTGGGTGCCGGGCAAGGTCACCAGCGGTTGCTGTTTAGGTCTCCTAAGTGGGACAGGGGCAACACTATCCTGTACACGAGGGAGAGTTCACAATTTTAACCAAAGCCAATTAACCCACGCATCTGTAGAAAGGAACTGCAGGTGCTGGTTTACACCAAAGATAGACACAAAATGCTGGAGTAACTCAGCGAGGCAGGCAGCATCTCTGGAGAGAAACGTCACCCATTCCTTCTCTCCGGAGATGCTCCCTGTTTCCGCTGAGTGACTCCAGCATTTTGCGTCAACCTACAAACCCGCACGTCTTTGGAGTTTAGGAGGAAACCGGAGCACCCGGGTAAAACCCACGCAGGTCACGGGGAGAACGTGCAAACTCCGTACAGACGGCAACCGCGGTCAGGATCGAACCCGGATCTCCGGCGCTGTGAGGCAGCAACTCTACCGCTGCACCACCGTGCCCCAACACATCTCAACACAGCTGCTAACTACAATCAACCAAAGATTGTCACAGAATGGTTGGGTGAGGATACAGCCTGGAAACAGGCCCTTCGGCCCACCGAGTCCTTGCCAGCTGTAGTATTCTAACTTCTAACTTCTACAGGTGCACAGTAGAGAGCATGCTGACCGGTTGCATCGTGGAATTTGTGGTTCGGCAACTTGAGCGCCCTGGAGAGGAAGAGACTACAAAACGTAGTAAACACTGCCCAGTCCATCATCGGCTCTGACCTTCCTTCCATCGAGGGGATTTATCGCAGTCGCTGTCTCAAAAAGGTTGGCAGTATCATCAAGGACCCACACCATCCTGGCCACACACTCATCTCCCTGCTACCTTCAGGTAGAAGGTACAGGAGCCTGAAGACTGCAACGACCAGGCTCAGGAATAGCTACTTCCCCACAGCCATCAGGCTATTAAACCTGGCTCGGACAAAACTCTGAACATTAATAGCCCATTATCTGTTAATTGCACTTTATCAGTTTGTTTATTCATGTGTTTTGTAGTCAATGCCGACTATGTTCTGTTGTGCTGAAGCAAAGCAGGAATTTCATTGTCCTATCAGTGACACATGACAATAAACTCATTTGACTTGACTTCAATCAATTAACATTCCAATGCATTGATCACAAATAATGGTTTAGTCAATTAACTCCCAGGCAATACAGTCAAAGCAAAATCTAGTGCACGACATCTGCTTCTGACAAAGTTGGCAACCATCAGGAAAAGACCAAATGTCGACAAAAATGCTGGAGAAACTCAGTGGGTGAGGCAGCATCTGCGGAGCGAAGGAATAGGCGACGTTTCCCTGAAAACCTACGCAGGTCACGGGGAGGATTTCATATTTCACTTGGGCAGCTTACAACCCAGCGACATGACCCTGATTCCTCTAACATCGGGTGACCCTTGCATCCCTCCGTCCATGCCCCACCCTGGTCCTCCTGCTCATTTCACCGTCATTATCACCTCGTCCCCAGCCAACAATGGACCATTGTGGGCTCCACCATTCTTGAGGCATCGACGCAGGCTCTGCCGTGTTCAGTACCTTCCCATACCTCTAGTTTCCCCCTCCCTGACTCCACCACGCTGGTCCCCGAGCCAACTGAGTGAGGGGACCTCCTGAGAATATTGATTTCGATAACTTCAAGTAACCCCCGCATCCTCTCTCTCTCCGTCCTCCCCCGTCCCCCACCCAAGTCGTCGTGCTAGTCTCATTGTCTGTAACTCATTTTCACCTAGCTCACAGCTGACAATGGCCCGTTTCCTTTATCAATGTTACTTTATCGAATAATCATTCATTCATTTGTTCTACATCTCTATATCTCACGCTCCCCTCTCCCCTGACTCCCAGTCTGATGAAGGGTCTCGACCTGAAACGTCACCTATTCCTTTTCTCCAGAGATGTTGCCTGACCCCGCTGAGTTACTCCGGCTTTTTGCGTCTACCTTCACTGTACCTGCGGAGTGAGGTGTTCAAATAGCCCTCGCTCTGGTCCCTGTCCAAACATTCTGGGCATCGGGTTACGTTCCAGTCTAGAGAAACAGGAAAAGAATTGGTTCGAATCATTATCCAAAGACCTACATGTATGTTGGTTAATTGGCCTGGTGTACGTGTAAAATTGTCCCTGGTGTGTGTGTGTGTGTGTGTGGGATAGTGTTCGTGTGCGGGGTGATCGCTGGTCGGCGCGGAGCCGGTGGGCACTGTATCTCTCAACCAAACTAAACTAATCCTAGGTACACAAAAATGCTGGAGAAACTCAGCGGGTGCAGCAGCATCTATGGAGCGAAGGAAATAGGTAATGTTTCGGGCCGAAACCCTTCTGGAAATAGGCAACGTTTCGGGCCGAAACCCTTCTGGGTTTCGGCCCGAAACGTTGCCTATTTCCTTCGCTCCATAGATGCTGCTGCACCCGCTGAGTTTCTCCAGCATTTTTGTGTAAAAAAACCAGACCGTTGCTGATTGTTTGCAGTCTGATGACATATTTTTGACTTGCAAGTGTATTTTTCCGTTGTTTACTCTCACCCTGTGGGCTGTTGGAGTACTGGGAGGAATGCACTTGCCAACACTGTTTGAACTCGCCAGAGTTTCTATTCAAACAGCGGATGGCGTTCCCCCATTAATTTCCTGTTGTTTTGGTTATGTGATGTGAATGACAGATTGACGCAAACGTTCCCAATTATCTCGTCTGTTCACCACCCACGTTGGCCGGAAGAATCATTCACCGAGGGACAGCTAGCGATGCCCGTGACCGCAGGAAGATCCCGCCAATAGAAGCTGAAGTACTAACGTAGAGAAAAAGCCGGCAAAACACAAAACGCTGGAGTAACTCAGCGGGACAGGCAGCGTCTCCGGAGAGAAGGAATGGGCGACGTTTCGTGTCGAGGCCCTCCTTCAGACAGGATAAAGATGAAGATAAAGGCTTTCATTCAGGCTTTAGAGATACAGCGCGGAAACAGGCCCTTCGGCCCAGCGACCAGCGATTACCCCGTACACTACCGCCATCCTACACACACACACACATGAGGGACAATTCACAATTTTACCGAAGCCAATTGACCTACAAAACCCGCACGGCTTTGGGATGTGGAAGCCGGAGCACCCGGAGGAAACCCACACAGTCACGGGGAGAACGTGCAAACTCCGTACAGACAGCACCCGTAGCCAGGATTGAACCCGGGTCTCTTGCGCTGTGAGGCGGCAACTCTACCCGCTGCCCCACCGTGCCGCTCTAAAGGCTTTCTGATGTAACGTGCGTAACGTTCCCAAGAGTGATCGGCCAATAAGTTTGGCTTTTGTAGTTTCATGATGAAGATGAACCAATCTGGAAACAGCAGATGAGATCCTTAATAAAACACACTTTCTGAAGCGTAACATGGCAAAGAGTTATACAGACTTTCATAAGTTTATGTCATAGGAGCAGAATTAGGCCATTCGGCCAATTGGGTCTATTACACTATTCAATCACAGATGATCTTTCTGCTTCTAAACAATCCTTCGATAAGCTAGGTCGACAAAAATGCTGGAGAAACTCAGCGGGTGAGGCAGCATCTATGGAGCGAAGGAATAGGTGATGTTTCGGGTCGAGACCCTTCTTCAGACTGATGTGGTGGTGTGGGGGGGGAGAAGATGAAAGGAAGAGGCGGAGACAGTGGGCTGTGGGAGAGCTGGGAAGGGGAGGGGAAGGAGGGAGAAAGCAAGGGACTACCTGAAATTGGAGAAGTCAATGTTCATACCGCTGGGGTGTAAACTGCCCAAGTGGAATACGAGGTGCTGCTCCTCCAATTTGCGGTGGGACTCACTTTGGCCATGGAGGAGGCCCAGGACAGAAAGGTCAGATTGGGAATGGGAGGGGGAGTTGAAGTGCTGAGCCACCGGGAGATCAGGTTGGTCAATGCGAACCAAGCGGAGGTGTTGGGACTTCGATAAGCTGGTGTACTGTCCGATTCGCCTGTACCCTATAAGTTGAGGAAGGACATTCTTGCTATAGAGGGAGTGCAGCGTAGGTTTACAAGGTTAATTCCCGGGATGGCGGGACTGTCATATGCTGAGAGAATGGAGCAGCTGGGCTTGTACACTCTGGAGTTCAGAAGGATGAGAGGGCATCTCATTGAAACATATAAAATTATTAAGGGTTTGGACACGCTAGAGGCAGGAAACATGTTCCCGATGTTGGGGGAGTCCAGAACCAGGGGCCACACAGTTCAAGAATAAGGAGTAAGCCATTTAGAAAGGAGACGAGGAAACACTTTTTCTCACAGAGAGTGGTGAGTCTGTGGAATTCTCTGCCTCAGAGGGCGGTGGAGGCAGGTTCTCTGGATACTTTCAAGAGAGAGCTAGATAGGGCTCTTAAAAATAGCGGAGTCAGGGGATATGGGGAGAAGGCAGGAACGGGGTACTGACTGGGGATGATCAGCCATGATCACATTGAATGGCGGTGCTGGCTCGAGGGGCCGAATGGCCTACTCCTGCACCTATTGTGTATTCATAAGTTCTAGGAGCAGAATTAGGCCATTCGGCCCATCAAGTCCACTCCTCCATTCCATCATGGCTGATCTATCTTTCTCCCTCGACCCCATTCCCCTGCCTTCTCCCCGTAACCCCTGACACCCGCACCAATCAAGATCCTGTCAATCTCCACTTTAAAAATACCCAATGACTTGGCCTCCACCGCCGTCTGCGGCAATGAATTCCACAGATTCACCACCCTCCGGCTGAAGAAATCCCTCCTCATCTCTTTTCTAAAGTTACACCCTTCTATTCCGAGGCTGTGCCCTCTGGCCCTGGACTCTCCCAGGCAACATCCTCCCCACATCCACTCTATCCGTAACAATTATGAGGCACAAATAGGGCAGAGAGTCGGAAATGTCAAAGACCAGAGGGCATCTGGAGAGAGGGGCAAAGGGTGAACTAGTGTGAGTGGGTGGTCGGTGTGGACTCGGTGGGTCGAGGGGCCTGTTTCCCCTCTATCTCCAAAACGCTGACACGAAAGGAACAAACCGATTTAAAAGCTGGGCGGCGTTCCCGACATTCCAAAACTGTTTGTTTCATTTCCTCTCCAACCTCTGATCCTCTCCCTGCAGATTTCCCTGCTGTGTTTAATCTCCTGTTACTTGCTCTGTGGTTGTGAGTGCTCACACAGCTGATGGGAGGGGAGGGCAGGTCGCGGCCAGTGGACATCTGCGAAGGTTTAGCCGGTGAGACGGAAAAAATCTGCTCCGCATCCGGGGCGGAAGTTGGAAACATTTAGCCGGCGAGGGAAGTGGGGGGAGGTTGAGGCTGGAGACAGATGGTGATATTTCCATCCCTGTTTTCTCTGCCAACTGGGACATTAGAATCAGCTCGAATGTCCATTCCACTGGGCACAAGTCTAGTTTCTCGCTTTAGTTTAGAGATACAGCGCGGAAACAGGCCCTTCGGCCCACCGTGCCCGCGCCGACCAGCGATCCGCGTACACTCGTACTATCCTACACGCACCAGGGACAATTCACATTTACACCAAGCCGATTAACCTACAAACCCGCACGGTTTTGGAATGTGGGAGGAAACTGGTGAATCCGGGGAAAACCCACACGGTTTCAAGGAGAAGGTACAAACTCCATACACACTACACCCGTAGTCAGGATCGAACCCGGGTCTCTGGCGCTGTGAGGCAGCAACTCTACCGCTGCGCCACTTAGTGTATGCTCCATCTATGGAGGGAATGGACAGGTGATGTTTAGGGTTAGGCCCATTCTCTTCAATATCGAGGAGTGAAAATTCATTCTTAGGATCTGAAGAAGGGCCCCGACCCAAGACGTCACCTGTCTATTTTCTCCAGGGATGCTGCACTGCCCCTCTGAGCTACTCCAGCACTCTGTGTCAATCTTCAGTACGTGCGTAGTGTCATGGCACACATGCAACTCAGCTGCTGAAATTCAATCCCATTGCAGTCAGGGGATTGGAGGCCAGTTCAGTTCAGTTTTAGTTTAGAGTGACAGGAGGAAGAGAGAGTGAGAGAGAGAGTGAGAGTGAGAGTGAGAGTGAGAGTGAGAGTGAGAGTGAGAGTGAGAGCGAGAGTGAGAGCGAGAATGAGAGCGAGAGCGAGAGTGAGAGTGAGAGTGAGAGTGAGAGTGAGAGTGAGAGTGAGAGTGAGAGTGAGAGTGAGAGTGAGAGAGAGATGGCACAAGGCTGGCACAACTCTGCCTCCATGATGAGTGTGTTCCATTACAACGATACACAGCTGCTACTCGAAGACCATCATAAACCTGGCGCCAATTAACCCAATTAACCCACGCACAACTTAAAGTGCACGTAAACTAGTTTAGTTTATGTAAAAATATGTTCTGAATCACTTGGAAATGTTTATTTCATAATATATATATATATATGTGTGTGTGTGTGTGTATAAATATATAATGTGAAATAAACATTCCCATGTGATTCATAATATATATATATATATATACATTCTGAATCACATGGAAATGTTTATTTCATATTATATATTTACACACACACACACACACACACACACACATATATATATATATATATCTATCAATTATATAAAAGTCTGTGGCTGCCGGCGTCCGTCCGACGTCCGGCATCAGTCCGGCTGCCTGTCTGCCTTTTGATTCGTTTCCATCGTGTGATGCCACAATGCCCAATGCTCACATATGTCCAATCGGGATGGATCCATTTACATACGCCTTTGCCCCAGCCAGATTCCCACCCCGCAACCGTGCTTTGGAGGAACAGACCCAATAGACCCAGGTGGTTTGTGTGACGCCGCACCTCCCCCCCCCCGCAAATGCGCGTTGGGGAAACAGACCCAACGGGTCTGCACTTGGTCTAGTATATATATATATATATATATATATATATATATATATATATATATATATATATATATATATATATATATGTGTGTGTGTGTGTGTGTGTGTGTGTATATATATATACACACACACACACAAATACATATATATATATATACACACACACACACACATATATATATATACACACACACACAAACACACACACACACACAAACACATATATATATATACACACACACACACACACACATATATATCTATACACACACACACACACACACACACACACACACACACACACACACACGTTGATGGTAGAGAGGGGTTTTAAAGTGCCCGCTCCCACAGTCACTCACTTGGACACTGCTGCTGCCAGGATCCCAATGCTGGTCTCTTTCGGAGGCATCGAGGAATGTCCGGAGGCCGTCGTCACGGTCAGTCCAATGGTGGCGGAACTCTTCTCGGACGTGGCGATCCTGCGGGCAGTCGGACAGATTCACTTTTCGTTTTGTTTACTGTCGGGAGTAAAGGGCCTGGTCCCACTGTACCCCTGTACTCCCGAGTTCTCCCCGGATTCGAGCTGGTGTAATGTACGTAGCGGGTACGTAGGGGCTCGTAATTTTTTTCCCCACGCGTATTTATTTTACTCGTGGACATTTTTCACAGTGTTGAAAGAAACGTCACAGAGTTCACCGGATTTCCCGGGTACCTGCCGTTACTCGTACGAGCCACGACGTGACACCCACGAGCTCTTACGTACCCGCTTACGTACATTACACCAGCTCGAATCAGGGGAGAACTTGGGAGAACTCTCGAATTACCTCGTACAGTGGGACAGGCCCTTAAGTTCACGGGGAAATGGACAGACGACGTTTCGGGGTCGGGACCCTTCTTCAAACTCACTGACCCTTCTCCTCCACTCCCTGTCAGACCCTCCCTCACTGCTCCCCACCCCCCCCCTCTGTGATTCCTGCTGCTCACGTTCACAAGTGATAGGAGCGGAATTAGGCCATTCGGCCCCATCAAACCTACCCCGCCATTCACCCATGGGTGATCTATCTTTTCCTCTCAACCCCGGTGGAGGCCAAGACAATGAATATTTGTAAGGCAGAGATAGACAGATTCTTGGTTAGGTGTCGGGTGTCAGAGGTCATGGGGAGAAGGCAGGAGAATGGGGTTGAGAGATAGATCAGCCATGAGTGAATCATGCTCTCACAATCTCTATGTCCCCTCTCTCTCTCTCCTCCCTGACTCCCTATCTCACTCTCTCTCTCTCTCCCACACTCCCTCTCTCACTCTCTCTCTCACTCCCCCTCTTTCACTCTCCCTCTCCCTCTCCTCTTGATGGGCCGAATGTCCTAATTCTGCTCCTATAACTGATGGACACGAATTCTCCCAATTGCTCAACAGCATAAACTCCTCCCTCCCCCCCTCATTCCAGCACTCGCCTGCATATTTGGGGGGCCATTTACAGTGGCTGGCCCAACCTCATGCCTCCGGGACATGGGGGGGGACAGCAGATTCTCTGGGGGAACGTGACAACTCCCCACAAACAGCACCCTCCATTCTAAAGGCACCTCCTTTCACTCTCAGGCTGCGCTCTCTGTTCCTGGACTCTCGCACCAGTGGCATCATCCTCTCCACACCCACTGTACTGCACGCTATCCAGTCAGCAGAAGGCTAGACTACACATGATTACAATCGAGGTGTCTACAGTGCACAGATACAGGACCCACCGAGCCCGCGCCGACCAGCGATCTCCCCGTACACTGACGCTATCCTGCACACACTGGGGACAATTTCAAGGTGAACTGGGTAAAGATTTAATGGGAATCTCCGGGGTATCGAGGTTCAGGAATAGCTACTTCCCCACAGCCATCAGGCTATTAAACACGACATCCAACAAACTCTGAACTATAACAGCTTATTGCACTTTATCTGTTTATTTATTGTGTGTATATATATGGTCTATGGTCTATAGACACACTGAACCTTTATCTCCTGTTCTGTATTATGTTTACATATTGTGTTGTGCTGCAGCAAGCAAGAATGTCATTGTCCTATCCGGGACATATGACAATAAAACTCACTTGACTTTTGACTAACTTTTTCACACAAAGGGTGGTGGGTGTATGGAACAAGCTTCCAGAAGAGGTAGTTGAGGCTGGGACTATCCCAACGTTTAAGAAACAGTACATGGATAGGACAGGTTTGGAGGGATATGGACCAAGCGCAGGCAGGTGGGGCTAGTGTAGCTGGGACATGTTGGGCCGGTGTGGGCGAGTTGGGCCGAAGGGCCTGTTTCCACACTGTATCACTCTATGACAGTCATTTACAATCTTACCCAAAGCCAATTAACCTACAAACCTGTACGTCTTTGGAGTGTGGGAGGAAACCGGAGCACCCGGAGAAAACCCCACGCAGGTCACGGGGAGAACGTACAGAGAGCGTCCGTAGTCAGGATTGAACCCGGGTCTCTGGCGCTGTGAGGCAGCGACTCTACCCACTGCACCACCGTGCTGGCCTAACGTTGAATGTTTTCAGGGTGTCTGTTTTATTCTACATTCGTGCAGGTTGTTTTTGTTGGCTACAGAAGGAGAATCGATGGCTAAGAATCCACTTTGATCTCACCCACTACCACAAACAATCAGATATTTTCTCCAGTGATGATGGGTCGGGGAGAAATGTTGGCCAGCACATTGGTAAAGCTCTCCAGAACATTCCCAAGTGGGATTATGGTACGTCACTGAAATATCAGCCAACATAAAGCTTGCAGCTGTGGGTCAGAGCCATAGAGTCCCACAGCACAGAAACAGGCCCTTCGGCCCAACTCGTCCATGCCGACCAAGGTTGCCCCATCTTACCGGCACGGTGGTGCAGCGGTAATGTTGCTGTCTCACGGCGCCAGAGACCCGGGTTCGATCCTGACTATGGGTGCTGTCTGTACGGAGTTTGTACGTTCTCACTGTGACCTGCGTGGGTTTTCTCCGGGATGTCCGATTTCCTCCCACTCTCCAAAGTCATACATGTTTGTAGGTTAATTGTCTTGGTATCATTGGAAATTGCCCCTAGTGTGTTTAGGATAGTGTAAGAGTGCAGGGATCGCTGGTCAGCAAGGACTCGGTGGGCCGAAGGGCCTGTTTCTCATTGTATCTCGAAAATAAAATTGTCCCACCTGTCTACATTTGGTCCATATTCCTCTAAACCTTTCCTATCCAAATGTTTTTTAAATATTGCTATAGTCCCTGCCTCAGCTACCTCCTCTGGCAGCTTGTTCCATAGACCCACCCCCCCTAAGAGACTCTGTGCATCTACCCAATCTATTCCACTCATGATTTTGTACACCTCTATAAGATCTCCCCTCTTCCTCCTGCGCTCCATGGAATAGAGACCCAGCCTGCTCAACCTCTCCCTATAGCTCACACCCTCTAGTCCTGGCAGCATCCTCGTAAATCTTTTCTGAACCCTTTCAAGCTTGACAACATCTTTCCTGTAACTATCCTTCCTGAGGTACTTACACTGCAACCTGTTTCTCCAATCCTGGTATAACGCCCTCCAATATGGCGGACCCCTCATCCAGGAGGAAGGCGATCGTCACTCCTCGGGACAGCAAGACGGAGGCGATGTTCTTGGCTCCGCTGTTCCCTCCAACCTGAACATCAGGAAGAAACAAATCATCATCATCACCACCATCATCACCATCACCATCATCACCATCATCACCACCACCATCATCACCATCATCACCATCATCACCATCACCATCATCACCATCATCACCATCACGATCTCCATCACCACCATCATCATCATCACCATCATCACCATCATCACCACCATCACCATCATCACCATCATCATCACCACCATCATCACCATCACCACCATCACCATCACCACCACCACCATCATCACCATCACCATCATCACCATCATCACCATCACCATCATCACCATCATCACCATCACGATCTCCATCACCACCATCATCATCATCACCACCATCACCATCACCACCATCATCATCATCACCATCATCACCATCACCATCATCACCATCATCACCACCACCATCATCACCATCACCATCACCACCATCATCATCATCATCATCATCATCACCATCATCACCATCATCACCATCATCACCATCATCACCATCATCACCATCATCACCATCACCACCATCACCATCACCATCACCATCATCACCATCATCACCATCATCACCATCACCACCATCACCATCACCATCACCATCACCATCACCATCATCATCATCATCACCATCACCATCACCATCACCATCACCATCATCACCACCATCACCATCATCACCATCACCATCACCATCATCATCATCACCATCACCATCACCATCACCATCATCACCATCACCATCACCATCATCACCACCATCACCATCATCGTTAAAAACATCACCGGGCACGGTGCCTTACAATGCCGTGTACGACAGTGATCGCAACTTCTCCTGAAGTGTGGATGGCCGTTGGCTCGCTAGAAGCTCATCCGTACTTTGACGGGTCTTGTTTTTGGCCCTGCTGGGGGTCCACAGCCCCCTCCTCACCTGGCAAACCAGGTGGGGGAGACGGTTTAGTGGCCGACTATCCGACAATGGAGCAGGTAGCACGGGATTACATGGTACCCGTGGCGGGGGGGGGAACTTCCCCTCCCCCCGACCTGACCTTGAAGAGGCCAATGCATTCATGTAGCCCCTTTCACAACCAGCCAACACTGAACCTCACAACAAGGACGACACAGAGAGCTGGTGTAACACAGCGGGTCTGGCACCATCTTTGGGCTTTAGAATCTAATTTCAACATTACTTTAGACATTAGAGATACGGCGCGGAAACAGGACTGTTCAGTTGAGTTCGTTGTCACGTACACCGAGGTACAGTGAGAAGCAGTGGGTCCTGTGGCCCGCCGAGCCCGCGCCGACCAGCGATCACCCCGTACACTAACCGTATCCTGCATACTAAAGCCAATTTTACAATCTTACCAAAGCCATTTAACCTACAATCCTGGATGTCTTTGGAGTGTGGAAGGAAACCGGAGCACCCGGGGGGAGAGCGTGCAAACTCCGTGCAGACAACACTCGTAGTCAGGATTGAACCCGGGTCTCAGGAGCTGTAAGGCACCAACCCTACCATTGGGCCTGGATAGAATGCATGTGGAGAGGATGTTTCCACTCGTGGGAGAGTCTAGGACCAGAGGGCGCAGGCTCAACATTAAAGGACGTTCCTTTAGGAAGGAGATGAGGAGGAATTTCTTTAGTCAGAAGGTGGTGAGTCTGTGGAATTCTTTGCCACATACGGCTGTGGAGGCCAAGTCGATGGATATTTTAAGGCAGAGATAGATTCTTGATCAGTACGGGTGTCGGGGGTTTTTCGAAGAGAAGGCAGGAGAATGGGGTTAAGAGGGAAAGGTAGATGAGCCATGCCGGAGCGGCGGACTAGAATCGAAGGGCCGAATGGCCTAATTCTGCTCCTTTCAACTTAAACTAAACTATTCCCACAATTCCTGTTGTTCATTTATTTATTTATTTGTCTATTTGTTTGTTTATTTATTTATATAAACGGGACCCACAGTGGAAAGGGTCAAGAGCTTCAAATTCCTGGGCGTGCACATCTCTGAAGATCTCTCCTGGTCCGAGACCACTGATGCAATTATAAAGAAAGCACATCAGCGCCTCTACTTCCTGAGAAGATTACGGAGAGTCGGTTTGTCAAGGAGGACTCTCTCTAACTTCTACAGGTGCACAGTCGAGAGCGTGCTGACCGGTTGCATCGTGGCTTGGTTCGACAACTTGAGCGCCCAGGAGCGGAAAAGACTGCAGAAAGTAGTAAACACTGCCCAGTCCATCATCGGCTCTGACCTCCCTACCAACGAGGGGATTTATCGCAGTCGCTGCCTCAAACAGGCTGGCAGCATCACCAAGGACCCACACCATCCTGGCCACGCACTCATCTCCCCGCTACCTTCAGGTAGAAGGTACAGGAGCCTGAAGACTGCAACAACCAGGTTCAGAAACAGCTTCTTCCCCTCAGCCATCAGGCTATTAAACTCAACTCAAACAAAACTCTGAACATTAATAACCCATTATCTGTCTATTTGCACTTTATCAGTTTATTTAGTCATGTGTGTATATATTTATACAATGGTATATGGACACACTGATCTGTTCTGTATTCATGCCGACTATGTTCTGTTGTGCTGAAGCAAAGCAAGAATTTCATTGTCCTATCTGGGACACATGACAATAAACACTCTTGAATCTTGAATCTATTAAGATATTTATTGGTATCACACAATACACAGGAGCCTGGTGCTCTGAGCCTGATGGACTTAGTATTATTGCCAGTGTTGGTTTGTGTTCATAGCAACGGAGAACAGCCGGTGGGGAATTCTCGGAGAAACACTCTTTCCAAGACCTCCCAATGACTTGTACTCGTGGCAAATGCCGAGTCAAAAAGCATCGCTTCAAACGGACCGTTTTTTTACAAAACTATCGCCCGTAATTTTGTGGACAAATAAGTCGAATCATCAAAGCAAATGTCTGTGATTTGTTGACCTTGGGTTCGGGAAGTAAAGTTAGCATGAAAACTGAAGGAGAATTCCTTTCTATTTTTAAAACACCCAAGGACATCTGTGCCCAGTCGAATGGCAGAGTTCCATCCCTCCCTCTTGCTGTTGTCAGGGCTACAGGGTGTGAGCTACAGGGAGAGGTTGAGCAGGCTGGGTCTCTATTCCTTGGAGCGCAGGAGGATGAGGGGAGATCTTATAGAGGTGTACAAAATCATGAGAGGAATAGATCGTGTAGATGCACAGAGTCTCTAGCCCAGAGTTGGGGAATCGAGGACCTGAGGACATGGGTTTAAGGTGAAGGGGGAAAGATTTAATAGGAATCTGAGGGGTAACTTTTTCACACAAAGGGTGGTGTGTGTATGGAACAAGCTGCCAGAGGAGGTAGTTGAGGCTGGGACTATCCCATCGATTAAGAGACAGTTACATGGTTAGGACAGGATTGGAGGGCCAAACGTGGGCAGGTGGGACTAGTGTAGCTGGGACATGTTGGCCAGTGTGGGCAAGTTGGGCCGAAGGGCCTGTTTCAACACTGTATCACTCTGTGACTCTATGATCTTCCTCCCATATCCTCTAAACATGAAATAATCTAACTTTATTTTGATGGTGTGCAGACTAACATAATGAAGAAGGCTTTCGACTCGAAACATCCCCCTTTCCTTGGCTCCCGGTATGCTACCTGTCCCGCTGAGTTACTCCAGCTTTTTGTGTCTATCTTCAGTTTAAACCAGCAACCGTAGTTCCTTCCTATACATTATCCCCTTATCCCATCTCACCTGTGCTTATTGACCTATACAGGTCACCACAAGACCAGGTGGGACCCTGCACAGGTGAATAACTACCTGGGAGACACAACGATGCAGCGGGTAGAGCCACTGCCTCACAGCACCACAGACCCGGGTTCCATCCTGACCTCGGGTGCTGTCTGTGTGGAGTTTGCACGTTCTCCCCGTGACCACGCGGGTTTCCTCCAGGTGCTCTGGTTTCCTCCCACATTAGAAAGACGTGCAGGCTTCTATGCTGATTGTCTTTGGTAACTTTGGTTAGATTGTCAATCATCCCTAATGTGTACGATAGTGTCAGTGTGCGGGGATCATTGGTCGGCACGGACTCGGGGGGGCCGAAGGGCCTGTTTCCGCACTCTATCTATAAACTCTAAAGCAAACTAGACAAAAGAAACTGTGAATAACAGAATATTGGATTGTTTGGGGCTATTTTCTTTGGAACTGAAGGGTAGTTAAATGAAATGTTTAAAATGACAAGGATCAGGGATAGGGTAAATAGGAAGATGCCATATTGGGTGATCACTTGGTCAGCGCAGACTAGTGGGAAAGTCTAGGACCAAGGGCCACAGCCTCAGAATAAAAGGACTTACCATTAGGAAGGAGATGAGGTGGAATTTCTTCAGTCAGAGGGTGGTGAATCTGTGGAATTCATTGCCACAGACGGCTGTGGAGGCCAAGTCAGTGGATGATCAGCCATGATCACATTGAATGGCGGTGCTGGCTCGAAGGGCCGAATGGCCTACTCCTGCATCTATTGTCTATTGATATTTTCTAACATGCAGGTTGACGGGTTCTTGATTAGTACGGGTGCATCAGGAGTTATGGGGAGAGGGCAGGAGAATGGGGTTGAGGGGAAAAGATAGACACAAAAACCTGGAGTAACTCAGCGGGCCAGGCGGAATCTCTGGAGAGAAGGAATGGGTGATGTTTCGGGTCGAGACCCTTCAAAGATAGATCAGCCCTGAGTCCGGCAGAGTGGACTCGATGGGGTGAATGGCTAGAACATGAATATGATCGATGATCAGTGTGGGGTCGGTGGGCTGGAGGCAGGTGGGGACGGCCAGGCTGTCTATCATTCCAGCTCGTGGTCTTCAACTCACCTCTTCATCGTGACCTATTCCAATGTAGAACGATCGCTGTGGAGTGTAGCCTCGGTTCAACAGCAATTCCAGGCCTTGGAGAATTCCCTGAGGAAAATAAACATCACTCGGATTCAAGAACCATTTTACCAAATTGATAGACTTTAGATTCAATTCTTCCTTGCAGCAACATCACAGGCATGTCGACACATAGAAACATAGAAATTAGGTGCAGGAGTAGGCCATTTGGCCCTTTGAGCCAGCACCGCCATTCAATGTGATCATGGCTGATCATCCCCAATCAGTACCCCGTTCCTGCCTTCTCCCCATATCCCCTGACTCCGCTATTTTTAAGAGCCCTATCTAGCTCTCTCTTGAAAGCATCCAGAGAACCGGCCTCCACCGCCCTCTGAGGCAGAGAATTCCACGGACTTTAGACAGACAGCGCGGAAACAGGCCCCTGGGCCCACCGGGTCCGCGCCGACCAGCGATCTCGTACACGACATTGTCTTACACACTAGGGTCAATTTGCAGTTTCACCGAAGCAAACTAACCGACACACTCACGAGTTTAGTTTGAGTTTAGTTTATTGTCACGTGTACCGAGGTACAGTGAAAAGGTTTTGTTGCGCGCTGATCCAGTCAGCGGAAAGACAATGCCTGATTACAACCGAGCAGCCTGTGGGCCCTTGGAGTGTGTCAGAAAACCGGAGCACCCGGAGAAAACCCACGCGGTCACAGGGAGAGTGCATGTGTTTGTACAACAGCCAGCACCCGCAGACAAAAGTGCTGGAGAAACTCAGCGGGTGCAGCAGCATCTATGGAGCGAAGGAAATAGGCAACGTTTCGAGACGAAACGTTGCCTATTTCCTTCGCTCCATAGATGCTGCTGCACCCGCTGATGTTTCTCCAGCACTTTTGTCTACCTTCGATTTTCCAGCATCTGCAGTTCATAGAAACATAGAAAATAGGTGCAGGAGTAGGCCATTCGGCCCTTCGAGCCTGCACCGCCATTCAATATGATCATGGCTGATCATCCAACTCAGTATCCTGTACCTGCCTCCTCTCCATACCCCCTGATCCCTTTAGCCACAAGGGCCACATCTAACTCCCTCTTAAATATAGCCAATGAACTGTGGCCTCAACTACCTTCTGTGGCAGAGAATTCCACAGATTCACCACTCTCTGTGTGAAAAATATTTTTCTCATCTCAGTCCTAAAACATTTCCCATTTATCCTTAAGCTGTGACCCCTTGTCCTGGACTTCCCCAACATCGGGAACAATCTTCCTGCATCTCGCCTGTCCAACCCCTTAAGAATTTTGTAAGTTTCTATAAGATCCCCCCCTCAATCTTCTAAATTCTAACGAGTACAAGCCGAATCTATCCAGTCTTTCTTCATATGAAAGTCCTGCCATCCCAGGAATCAGTCTGGTGAACCTTCTCTGTACTCCCTCTATGGCAAGAATGTCTTTCCTCAGACTGGCTAGATCCACCAAAACTGTACACAATACTCCAGGTGTGGTCTCACCAAGACCCTGTATAACTGCAGTAGAACCTCCCTGCTCCTATAATCAAATCCTTCTTAAACAGGCAGCACCCGTAGTCAGGATCGAACCCCGGTCTCCGTCGCTGTGAGGCAGTAACTCTATCCCTTCGCCTCCGTGCTGCCCATAATAATGAATGTTCTGGCAATTAAATCCCACGCTATAATCCACATGTTAATGAACAGCAACATTTCTCGTACAAGAAATGTAGTGGCATAGAATAATTTGTTATTCATTCCCACATGAGCCACGAGCTCTAAGCTCAGCAGATTTTAAATGTCCTCGATTCCTCCTGTTGGATGCCAAATCCCCTTTTAAAGAAAATAGGAAACTTGGATGGCATTTGCTTCGTGAATTAAGCAATTTTCGAGTTATTCACTGTTTACGTTGCCATTGTTCCAAAACACTCTCACTAAGCCGGCGAAAATAATCAACTCAGAGCCAAGCAGGAAGGAGCTGCAGATGCTGGTTTACACCGAGGATAGACACAAAGTGCTGGAGTAACTCAGCAGGACGGGCAGAATCTCTGGAGGGAAGGAATGGGTGACGTTTCGGGTCGAGACCCTTCGTCAGACTGAGAGTTAGGGTGAAGGGAAACGAGATATACAGACGAACAAATGAATGAAAGATGTGCAAAAAACAACAATGATCAAGGGAAGGGGGCTCAAGAGTGTTTAAGTGTCATTTGTCCCATAAACGGGACAATACAATTCTTCCTTGCAGCAACATCACAGGCCTGTCGCCACACTACTCATAGACAGCAGAACAAACTAAAAATAACCAATTATCAATCCCAATATTATTCCAAAAAGCCCAAAGTCTGTCGTGCAATCAGTAGAGTTTGTCGTTCATACTTTAGTTGATGTCTGTATGGTTCAAGAGCTTGTGAGGGAAGGAACTGCAGATGCTGGTTTACACCGAAGATACACACAAAATGCTGGAGTAACTCAGCGGGACAGGCAGCATCTATGGAGCGAAGGAATGGGCAGTAACTCGAAAATTTCTCACCCATTCCTTCGCTCCATAGATGAAGGGTCGAGACCCTTCTTCAGTCAGAGAGTCAGCGGAGAGAGAAACTAGAGATATGGAAGGGTAAGGTGTGAAAACGACATCAAAGTAGACAGTGATCAAGGAAATGTAGATTATTGTCTGTGTTCAAGAGCCTGATGGTTGTTGCTCTGAAGGTCACGGTTGCCAGACTCCTGAACCTTCTTCCCGGTGGCGGAGTGAAGTGGCCAGGGTTGTGAGGGTCCTAGATGATGCTGGCTGCCTTTTTGGGACGGCGTCTCTTGTAGATCCCTTTGATGTTGGGGAGGTCAGTACCCGCGATCTACCGGGGCAGATCTTAAAGGTCTCGACCTATTCCTTTGCTCCATAGATGCTGCACAGCCCGCTGGGTTTCTCCTACCTTTGCTATTATAGATATTATTCTAATATAACTATATAATTATTCTAATCATTTTTCTATTCTTAATTTTTGTTGTCACTCCTAGCTGGGAGGGTGGGGGAGAGTGCCAGATGTTCAGTACTGAACAGCAGAGAATGTTGTGATGATGTTTTGAGCATGCATGTTTCGTATACATGTCAGTATACATGTGCAACTTTTTTTTATATATCTGGATTCTCTCCAGAGCCGGCTTCTGGAGAGAAACATAGATACATAGAAAATAGGTGCAGGAGTAGGCCATTCGGCCCTTCGAGCCTGCACCGCCATTCAATATGATCATGTCTGATCATCCAACTCAGTATCCCGTACCTGCCTTCTCTCCATACACCCTGATCCCTTTAGCCACAAGGGCCACATCTAACTCCCTCGTAAATATAGCCAATGAACTGTGGCCTCAACTACCCTCTGTGGCAGAGAATTCTACAGATTCACCACTCTCTGTGTGAAATATACCAAATAAGGGAAGTTGATATTTGGTGGCATTGTGAGCTTTCGTCGGGGAGAGTTAAATATAGATATATTAGTTGGATACTAATAATATTAAATCACATACTCCATGGTTTTTTTAGCACGTTTTCCAAGAAAAAAACTGCAGTAATCAAAGCCTGAAAGGGTAGGATGGGGCTGAAGCCCAGTGTTTAGACCTTGGAATGTTTTTTTTTTCTAATAGAATGCTCTTCCAACTCCAGTTGTAATTAAACTTAGTTTTAATTCCTACTTAATTAAACTCCTAATGCCTAGTTAATTAAACTTCTCCCAGAGAGTGGTGAGTCTGTGGAATTCTCTGCCTCAGAGGGCGGTGCAGGCCGGTTCTCTGGATGATTTCAAGAGAGAGCTAGATAGGGCTCTTAAAAATAGCGGAGTCAGGGGATTAGGGAGAAGGCAGGAACGGGATACTGAGTGGGGTTGATCAGCCATGATCACATTGAATGGCGGTGCAGGCTCGAAGGGCCGAATGGCCTACTCCTGCACCTATTGTCTGTTGTCTAGTTTTTCTTTACATATTTTTAGGATGATCAAAAAGTTGAATAAAATAAACACTTAAGAAATGAGTTAATTAATGTTTTTTGCTCATATGTGACAAAATAAATTATATATAAAATTATACACAAGGAAGAATAAGACGAAAATTACCAAAAATCATAAGAAAATTTAGTGGAGGGTGAATGAAATTTTGTGATAAAAATGAAGACTCAAGGGTGAAAGAAGCTGCTCTATTACACCAGTCTGTGGAGTAGCGATGAAGAGGTGGGGCCTCGTGGACAGCGAGCGCCTCCTGCGAGTGTGGGGACCCAACATAGTCACCAGTTGCCCCAAACACCAGCCACCGAATGGTGAACGAGGTCTGATTGACCTGGACGATGACACGTTGGCCTGGCTCGCCTCAACCGAGCTGCAGGTCTAAAAGACATACGACAGAAGAAGAAGAAGAACACCAGCCTGTCTTTGCTAGGCACAAAATGCTGGAGTAACTCAGCGGGACAGGCAGCATTACTGGAGGGAAAGAATGGGCGACGTTTCTGGTCGAGACCCTTCTTCGCCGTCACCCGTTCCTTCTCTCCAGAGATGCTGCCTGTCCCGCTGAGTTACTCCAGCTTTTTGTGTTTATCTTCGGTTCCTGTCTCCACTGAACGGTGCACAATCACTCACAAAGCAACTGACGAGTCGCGGTAGATTCTGCCCCGCGGATAAACCGATGACACAGCATTCTGCCGGATTAATAGAAGCACTAGAAATATCTGGCCTTGTGCTGCCTATGTTGACAATAACTTTCATTTACAGTGGCGAGTCAAAAGTATGTCATTGCCATCTGTCCCGATAACAATGAGATTATTACTTGTAGCAGCTCAACAAACATGGAAACATAATACTCTGTAAAACTCGTAATATACAGCAAAATGTTCAGTGTGTATATGTCTCTCTCTCTCTCTCTCTCTCCCTCTCCCTGCAGATGCTGGTTTAAATCGAAGGTAGACACAAAATGCTGGAGTAACTCAGCGGGTGAGGCAGCATCTCTGGAGAGAAGGAATGGGCGACGTTTCGGGTCACGACCCTTCGAGTCCACTCTGCCCTACTCAGGGCTGATCTATCTTTGAAGAGCCTCGACCCGAAATGTCACCCATTCTTTCTCTCCAGAGATGCTGCCTCACCTGTTGAGTTACTCCAGCTTTCTCTATCCCTCTATCCCTCTATCCCTCTATCCCTCTATCCCTCTATCCCTCTATCCCTCTATCCCTCTATCCCTCTATCCCTCTATCCCTCCATCCCTCCATCCCTCCATCCATCCATCCATCCATCCATCCATCCATCCATCCATCCCTCCATCCATCCATCCATCCATCCCTCCATCCATCTATCCCTCCATCCATCTATCCATCTATCCATCTATCCATCTATCCATCCATCCCTCTATCTATCTCTCTATCTGTCTATCTATCCCTCTATCTATTTATCCCTCTATCTATCTATCCCTCTATCCCTCCATCTATCTATAAAGAGACTTATTTGATTATATATTCCTTCCATATCTCCGTGTTTCCCTCTCCCCTGACTCTCAGTCTGAAGAAGGGTCTCAACTCCGAGACGTCACCCATTCCTTCTCTCCAGAGCTGCTGCCCATCGATCAAGGTAAAGGCCCCCACACCCAAGCTGGTTTAAGGAAGAGAAGGCAAAGTGTTCGGGCACAATACCATGACAGATAGCTTGTCGTCCAAGGTTCCCCGTCCGTATATGAAGCCGCCGCGCTCCTCCGCAGAGAACGGCGGGACCTCCCACTCTCCAGCGACGGCAGGAACAACGTCCAGGTGGGCCGTCAGTAGGTAGGGCTGCAGGGAGCTGTTTGACCCACGGACGGTGAACAGGTGGCTGTAGTTGGCAACGGTCTCGTGCTGCACCACACTCGAGGAAAACACGGCTGGGAAAGCTGCAAGGACACAGGGAAACGGAGTCAGTAGAGAGGCATGGCATACAAACTGGCCCTTCGGCCCATTCACTCCCTGCCCACCCTCAGCCACCCAAGTGCACTAGTTCTGTTTAGTTTGCAGATACATCGTGGATAGGGACACAGAGTGCTGGAGTAACTCAGCGGGTCAGGCAGCATCTGTGGGGAACATGGATAGGTGACGTTTCACAGAGTGCTGGAGTAACTCAGCGGGTCAGGCAGTATCTCTGGGGAACATGGATAGGTGACGTTTCACAGAGTGCTGGAGTAACTCAGCGGGTACAGCAGCATCAATGGAGCTAAGGAAATAGGCAACGTTTCGGGCCGAAACCCGGAAGGGTTTCGGCCCGAAACGTTGCCTATTTCCAGAAGGGTTTCGGCCCGAAACGTTGCCTATTTCCTTAGCTCCATAGCTGCTGCTGCACCATAACTCAGCGGGTCAGGCAGCATCTGTGGGGAACATGGATAGGTGACGTTTCACAGAGTGCTGGAGTAACTCAGCCGGTCAGGCAGCATCTGTGGAGAACATGGATAGATGACGTTTCACAGAGTGCTGGAGTAACTCAGCAGGTCAGGCAGCATCTATGGAGAACATGGATAGGTGACGTTTCACAGAGTGCTGGAGTAACTCAGCGGGTCAGGCAGCATCTGTGGAGAACGTGGATAGGTGACGTTTCACAGAGTGCTGGAGTAACTCAGCGGGTCAGGCAGCATCTGTGGAGAACATGGATAGGTGACGTTTCACAGAGTGCTGGAGTAACTCAGCAGGTCAGGCAGCATCTGTGGAGAACATGGATAGGTGACGTTTCACAGAGTGCTGGAGTAACTCTGCGGGTCAGGCAGCATCTGTGGGGAACATGGATAGGTGACGTTTCACAGAGTGCTGGAGTAACTCAGCGGGTGCAGCAGCATCTATGGAGAACATGGATAGGTGACGTTTCACAGAGTGCTGGAGTAACTCAGCGGGTGCAGCAGCATCTGTGGAGAACATGGATAGGTGACGTTTCACAGAGTGCTGGAGTAACTCAGCGGGTCAGGCAGCATCTGTGGAGAACATGGATAGGTGACGTTTCGGGTCGAGATCCTTCCTCAGGCAGTCGGAACTACATAGACTTGGGGGCATTGGTTTGGTCATTTTGTTACATAGAAACATAGAAAATAGGTGCAGGAGGAGGCCATTTGACCCTTCGAGCCAGCACCGCCATTCATTGTGATCATGGCTGATCGTCCCCTATCAATAACCCGTGCCTGCCTTCTCCCCATATTCCTTGACTCCACTAGCCCCTAGAGCTCTATCTATCTCTCTCTTAAATGCATCCACTGACTTGGCCTCCACTGCCCTCTGTGGCAGGGAACTCCATAAATTCACAACTCTCTGGGTGAAAACGTTTTTTCTCACCCCAGTCTTAAATGTCCTCCCCTCTATTCTAAGAATCCTCGTACATTCATCATTATTTCATCGCATGAAACCTAGGAGGGGTTAGTGCACACTTTCCACTATTTATCAGCTGCATTCAGGAACATAGAACAGACAGCACCAGAACAGGCCCTTCAGCCCACAATGTATGTGTCGAACATAATGCCAAGACCATCCCTTATCTACCTGTACGAGATCCATAATCCCTCCATATCCATGTACCCAACCAAAGGTCTCTTCCATCTCACCATCGTGTCTGCTTCAACCTCCACCCCAGGCAGCGCGTTCCAGGCACCCACCACCCACCACTGTGTAAAAAATTGGCCCCGCACATCTCCTTTAAACTTTGGAGAGGCCCAAAGTACGTAAGTAACTCAACGGGTCAGGCAGCATTTCTGGAGAAAAGGAAATGGGTGACGTTTTGGGTCGAGACGCCACCCATTCCTTCTCTCCAGAGATGCTACCTGTCCCGCTGAGTTACTCCAGCATTTTGTGTCTATCTTCGATTAAAACCAGCAGCTGCAGTTCCTTCCGACAACATTTATTTTTTTCACTATTAGCCATAACCCGAGTACAGACAATAGACACTAGGGGCAGGAGAAGGCCGTTCGGCCCTTCGAACCAGAAAATGGTTTGGAAATGTTGGCCTGTTTACACACGGCAGACTAAACCAGGATTTCCCTTCAAGATCATATCTCCACTTGTCATGTGGTAATATTCTACATATTGTTTGTGCGGTGTAGGATTATAACATGGGCTGCCCAAGGCATTAATGATTCATATAAAGAAATGGGTGTAACCATAACTACAACAATACAAAAACATTAAACAGATCTGAAGTTAAGCCCATTCCAGCACAATGGGTTTACTTTAGTTTGCAGACAATAGACAATAGACAATAGAAAATAGGCGCAGGAGTAGGCCATTCGGCCCTTCGAGCCAGCACCGCCATTCAATTAATTAATGCCTTCTATATTCTGTTGTGCTGAAGCAAAGCAAGAATTTCATTGTCCTATCTGGGACACATGACTATAAACTCTCTTGAATCTTGAATCAATGGTTGATCATCCCCAAATCAGTACCCCGTTCCTGCTTTCACCCCATATCCCCTGACTCTGCTATCTTTAAGTGCCCGATCTAGCTCTCTCTTGAAAGTATCAAGAGAACCACCCCCTGAGGCAGAGAATTCCACAGACTCACAACTCTCTGTGTGAAAAAGTGTTTCCTCATCTCCGCTCTAAATGGCTTACCCCTTATTCTTAAACTGTGGCCGTTAAGGGCCTGTCCCACGAGCATGTGCCTCCATGCGGCAAGCGCGACCTAACGTGGTCGCTTGAGCCGTACGGCCTCGCGGGGCCGGTCCCACTTCGATCGCCGGAGCCGTATGGAGTTGTGCGGAGCTGGTCCCGAGAAACTGACCGTGTTCAAAAATGCCTGCAACGGCCTGCCTGCCGCACCGCCTCAACGCCGTACGTCACGCGCGAGCTTCCCGCGCGCACTTCATGTCACTCACTCGACCTCCGCGCGGCCCCCACTTCTGGTTAGGTCGCGCTTGCCGCATGGAGTCTCATGCTCATGGGACAGGCCTTTTAAACTATCGTCGGCTGGGTGGCACTGAACAGGTTAAATTTTGCCCCTCTTTAATTTACTGCAAAGAATCTGCAACCACTCGTGGCACCAGTGCAGCTGCCTCTTGTAGTTGGACCTGGTCTTTTGATAACATTTAAATCGAGTTCCTTCCCTTTTTTTTATCTCGGCTATATATTTAAACTGTTGGCCCAGACAGTGCAGAGACAGAGACAGAGACAGAGACAGTTAAAGTGACTGCGAGAAATGCTTTGTGTCCTCATGAGAAACAGTTGGAGATCCCCCCGGACCAATCTCACAACACAAGGACAAGTCTATTCTAAACAGATTTTTTCTAAACATAGTTCCCAGATTTGGAATGACTTCGAACCGGGAACTTCCGGCTGTGTTAGTTTACGTTAATCTAGTTTATTGTCACGTGAACCGAGGGGCAGTGAAATGCTTCTGTTGCGTGCTAACCAGTCGGCAGAAAGACAGTGGATGATTACATGAACACATTTCGCTTCAAATGTTTAGTTTAGTTTGGAGATACAGAGATTAAATGCGGAAACAGGCCCTTCAGCTCACCGAGTCCATGCCCACCAGCGATCCCCGCACACTTACGCTATCCTACACACACTAGGGACAATTTACAATTACACCAAGCCAATTAACCTACAAACCTACAAGTCTTTGGAGTGTGGGAGGAAACTGGAGATCCCGGTGAAATGTCACGGGGGGAACGTACAAACTCAGTGCAGGCAGCACCCGTGGTCAGAAGATAGACAAAAATGCTGGAGAAACTCAGCGGGTGAGGCAGCATCTCTGGAGAGAAGGAATGGGCGACGTTTCGGGTCGATCGAGACCCTCCTTCAGACTGGACCCGAAACGTCGCCTATTCCTTCGCTCCATAGATGCTGCCTCACCCGCTGAGTTTCTCCAGCATTTTTGTCTACCTTCGATTTTTCCAGCATCTGCAGTTCTTTCTTAAACAGATCCGTTCCCAAAGCATCTTCGGAAAGAAAAATCAGTTAACATTTCATGTTCCTGAGTGCTCCTTAAGAAGACTTTATCTGAAGAGGAGGTTAATAATTAATGAAATATCAATGGAAACAAATTCCTGATGGGAATAGCCTGCGGCTACTGTGGATGAATTACCGGACATAGTGGGATATTTCCCTCTGTGTTTTATCCGACTTCAAAGGCGGAGATAAGCATTCGATTCAAGTTCAGAATCAACGCAATGAATGCGAGCTGGAACAGGTCGCTGCTTTGAACACAACGTTTTACGATTACTAAATAAACATGAGATGTGGTCATAAAACAAAATAACGACACTGAAGGCAATAGACAATAGACAATAGACAATAGACGCAGGAATAGGCCATTCGGCCCTTCGAGCCAGCACCGCCTTTTACTGTGATCATGGCTGATCAACCACAATCAGTACCCCGTTCCTGCCTTCTCCCCATATCCCCTGACTCCGCTATCTTTAAGAGCTCTATCTAACTCCCTCTTGAAAGCCTCCAGAGAATTGGCCTCCACCGCCCTCTGAATTCCACAGACTCACAACTTTCTGTGTGAAAAAGTTTTTCCTCATCTCCGTTCTAAATGGCTTTCCCCTTATTCTTAAACTCTTCTTATCGAGTCCACACACAAGGTTAGGAGCTGAACACACGTCTCGACATCTGCATACAATGGTGTCTGTCTTGTCGCTTCTTGTGCGTGGTGGCGGAAACATTGGTGGAAACTGGGCCGCGACGTGAATGCTCTTTCCTTGATCCCCTTATTCTTAAACTGTGGCCCCTGGTTCTGAACTCTCCGAACATCGGGACCATGTTTCCTGCCTCTGGTGTGTCCAACCCTTAATCATCTTAAACATTTCAATAAGATACCCTCTCATCCTTCTAAACTCCAGAGTGTACAAGCCCAGCCGCTCCATTCTATCAACATACGACAGTCCCGTCATCCCGGGAATTGATGGTCCTCCATTAAGATCTAGACACAATGTCAATATTTCAGGGCTAATAGGGAAGAATGTTCTAGAATAGAACAGCTGATGCTGCTCAATACACAAGAGGACAAAAAGCGCCGCATCAGTCTGAAGTGGGTCTTGACCCGAAACGTCCTCTATCCATAGATAAAGACACCAAAAAGCTGGAGTAACTCAGAGCATCAGACGGCATCTCTGGAGAAAAGGAATAGGTGACGTTGCGGGTCGAGATCCTTCTTCTGCCCGAGAGTGGGTGGAGAGGGAAACGAGAGTTTTAGAAAGCATAGAACATAGCAAACTAGGTGCAGGAGTGGGCCATTCGGCCCTTCAATATGATGTCAATAGTCTGGATCATTCAATATGATTCAGACTAGAAGGGTTTCGACCCGAAACGTCGCCTATCTCCTTCGCTCCATAGATGCTGCCTCACCCGCTGAGTTCCTCCAGCATTTTTGTCTACCTTCAATTTTCCAGCATCTGCAGTTCCTTCTTAAACATCTAAAATCAGTACCCCGTTCTTGCTTTCCCCCCATATCCCTTGATATAGATGGTAGTGTAGAGAGATATAGATCAAATGAATGAAAGATATGCAACAAAAGTTACGCTGATAAAGGAGACAGGCCTTTGTTAGCTGGGTGCTAGATGAAAATGAGTTACGAACAATGAGACTCAACGAGATGGATTGAAGCTAGGACGATGACTAGGGTGGGGGAGGGGCGGAGAGAGAGGGGAAGCAAGGATTACTGACCTGGCTGCCCGATCAGTGGAATTTGGTTATGATTATGACCATAGCCTCAGAATAGAAGGACGTACCCTTACAACAAGGTGATGAGGAGGAACTGCTTTAAGCCCCTGTCCCGCTTACGTGTCCTTAGCACGCTAATTACGTGACCTCGTGGTCGCGTTGAAGCGCGCAATTTCATGCGCCCGCACTGCCGTCTGGAGGGCGTGACGTCATTTGAAGATGGATGCAAAATGCAGGAGTATCTCAGCGGGACCGGCAGCATCCCTGGAGAGAAGGAATGGGTGACGTTTCGTGTCGAGACTCTCCTTCAGTTTGAAAGAAGGGTCTCGACCCGAAACGTCACCCATTGCTTTACAAAAATACAAAAAAACGACATACCCCTCCGCGCTTCTCAGTGGGACCGGCCCCGCGCGGCCATATGATGCCCGTACGCCTCAACGCGACCACGAGGCCGTGTAATTAGTGTCCCAAGGACACAGGCCCTTTAGTCAGCGGCTGCTGAATCAGTGGAGTTCATTGTCACAGACGACTGTGGAGGCCAAGTCAATGGATATTTTTAAGGTGGAGATTGATAGATCCTTGACTAGTACGGGTGTCGGGGGTTATGGGGAGAAGGCCTCACAGCGCCAAAGGCCCGGGTTCGATCCTGACCACGGGTGCTGTCGGTACGGAGTTTGTACGTTCTCCCTGTGACCAGCGTGGGTTTCCCCCGGTTTTCTCCCACATTCCAAAGACGTACAGGTTTGCAGGTTAATTGGCTTGGTGTCATTGTAAATTGCCCCCAGTGTGGGTAGGGTAGTGTTAGCATGCGGTGATCGCTGGCCGGCGCAGGCTCGGGCCTGTTTCCGCGCTGTATCTCTGCACGGTAAACTAAACAGAAGGCCAAGTCAATGGACAATTTTAAGGCGGAGATTGATAGATTCTTGATTTAGACAATAGACAATAGGTGCAGGAGTAGGCCATTCGGCCCTTCGAGCCAGCACCGCCATTCAATGTGATCATGGCTGATCATCTCCAGCAGATTTGTCTTGTCAAGTGTTCACATCTTGGCTCTACGGTATTTAAGTCCTTGAGCAGATCCGGTGACGAGGTCTAGTGAGTCTTTAATATGTTATCTTAAGCTCAGTTATATTTATACCAAATATTGAAGAGTTTCCCAAACTCTTCACTACCCAGGAGAATACATCCCGTTTTCCCAAAGAAGACCCCCACCAAGTGGAAGCGTGGGAAGAATTTCACTCACTCTGTTGTAACTTTAAGTTAAGTTAGAGAAGTCAATGTTCATACCGCTGGGCTGTAAGCTGCCCAAGCGGAATATGAGGTGCTGTTCCTCCAATTGGCGTTGGGACTCACTCTGACAATGGAGGAGGCCCAGGACAGAAAGGTCAGTGTGGGAATGGGAGGGGGATAATGGTGATTGGCAACTGGGACATCAGATGCTTCTGGTCGAGACTGGGGTCGGAGCTCATTGACTTTAAGTTGAAAAAGTGACCAACCCGCAACTTACTTCTTCCAAGAATCATTTTTATTTGAAATACGTTGCAGGAAACCATTTGTCTAAGTGGTTTTGCAAATTTCTGGCAATTTCAGCAGGCCAGCAAGTCCACTGGGTTTTAAGCTCACATGCATTGCGTTAATATTAAAGATTCTGGACGATTCGTATCAATGAAACTTCCTCTTCCTGCTCAGTTTCAGCAGAGTTCAAGCCATTGCAACATAGAACCCAGAATTACGATGGAGTAAAATAGATTAGAGAATAGAGAAGGAACTGCATGTTTAAGAAGGAACTGCAGATGCTGGAAAAATCGAAGGTAGACAAAAATGTTGGAGAAACTCAGCGGGTGAGGCAGCATCTATGGAGCGAAGGAATAGGTGACATTTCGGGTCGAGACCCTTCTTCAGACTGATCTGGGGGTGGGGGGGGCGGGAAGAAGAAAGGAAGAGGCAGAGACAGCAGGTTATGGGAGAGCTGGGAAGGGGAGGGGAAAGAGGGAGAATGCAAGGACTACCTGAAATTGGAGAAGTGAATGTTCATACCGCTGGGGTGTAAGCTGCCCAAGCCAAATATGAGGTGCTGTTCCTCCAATTTGCGGTGGGCCTCCCTCTGACAATGGAGGAGGCCCAGGACAGAAAGGTCAGTGTGGGAATGGGAGGGGGAGTAAGGAGATTGGCAACTGGGACATTGGGTAGTTCTGGGCGAATACACTGATGCATTGAGCCAAGCACTGCTGATGGTTAGTTGCGATGTTGCCAACCATTGCTCATTTTCCATTATGATCTAGACACAATGCCAATATTTCAGGACAAATAGGAATGGGGGAAGAATGTCGAAGCAAATGACTGCAGATGCTGGTTAATACACAAAAGGGGACCAAGCTCTGAATCAGTCTGAAGTAGGGTCTCGACCCGAAACGTCACCTATTCATGTTCTCCAGAGATGCTGCCTGACCCGCTGAGTTACTCCAGCACTTTGCGGCTTTTTTTTTGGTAAACCTGCATCTGCAGTCCCCTTGTAACTCAGCAGGTCTGGCAGCATCTCTGGGCGACACGGGAGAGGTGACGTTTCGGGTCGGGACCCTTCTTCCGACTCTGGATGTGGAACTGGGCCTGGAATCGCAGTGAGGATCAGCCGAGTCAAACAAGAGAGTGCTAGATTTAGCTCTTAGTGTTAAAGGAATCAAGGGAAATGGGGAAAAAGCAGGAACGGGGTACTGATTTTGGATGTTCGGCCATGATCATATTCAATGGCGGTGCTACCTCGAAGGGCCGAGTGGCCTACTCCTGCACCTATTTTCTATGAACCTGTCAAACCCCGCTGTTAAAATACCCATTGACTTGGCCTCCACAGCCGTCTGTGGCAATGAATTCCACAGATTCACCACCCTCTGACTAAAGGGATTCCTCCTCATCTTCCTAAAAGTACGCCCGCTCCTTCTGAGGCTGTGACCTCTGCTCCTAGACTCCCCCACTAGTGGAAACATCCTCTCCACATCCACTCTATCCAGGCCTTGCATCTTGGAATCTTGAGCAAAAAGACCCAAAGTGCTGGAGTAACTCAGCGGGTCAGGCAGCATCTCTGGCGATGGGTGATGTTTTAGGTTGAGACTGGAGTAGGAGCTCCTCATGGACTTTAAGTTGAAAAGGTGACCAACCCGCAACATACATCTGCCAAGAATCATTTTTATTTGTAATACGTTGCAGGAAACCATTTGCGATTTTGCAAATTTCTGGTAATTTCAGCAGGCCAGCAAGTCCACTGGGTTTTAAACTCACATGCATTGCGTCAATATTAAAGATTCTGGACGATTCTCATCAATGAAACTTCCTCTTCCTGCTCAATTTCAGCAGAGTTCCACCCATTGCAACATAATATAACCCAGAACTACGATAAAGTAAAATAGAATAGAGAAGGATCTGTATGTTTTTTTTAATTTATTACAAAATAGACTTTATTCAAGTAATTCATCCGACATTTTCGGAGGCTATACAAATTGTTCAATACAGTCTATACATTTCTCTAGTCTGTCCCCCACCCGTGCCACTCATGTGGCCCCCTGGCGTGGGATACCTTCCCTTATTTTGAGGGGCGTCTCCACCATACTGTGCCCCCCATGTCCAGCAGCGGAAGGACCCTAGACTGTGGTGCTCCCCCACCGAGCCTTGGCGTTGGCTGCACCGAGCTTCAGCACATACTCCTGGAGTCTGCAGCGGGCCAGTCGGCAACATTCCCTGACGGACATCTCTTTCCGCTGGGTGGTGAGCAACGCTCGGGCAGACCAAAGAGCGTCTTTCACCGAGTTGATGAAACTTCCGGCAGCACTCGATGTCAGTCTCTGAATGTGTCTCTGGGAACAGTCCCTAAATCACAGAGTCCTCTGTGACGGAGCTGTTCGGGATAAATCGTTCCAGGGGACCCTTGCATACTTCTCCAGACTCTCTTTGCAAATCCACACTCTGCAAAGAGGTGGGAGACCGTCTCCTCTCCATAGCAACTGTCCCGAGGGCAGCGTGCGCTGGTGGTGAGGTTCCGACGGTGCAGGAAGGATCTGACTGGGAGGGCCCTCCCCTCACCGCCAGCCAAGCCAGGTCTTGGTGCTTGCTGGTGAGTTCTGGCGATGAGGCATTTTGCCAGACAAGCTGGGCAGTCTGCTCTGGGAACCACACCACAGGATCCATCCAGTCCTTTCCCTGCAGGTTTAAGAAAGAACTGCAGATGCTGGGGAAGTGATTCTGAAGGGAACAATGAAACGCTCCTGGGTAGGATATTTGGATCCCTTTCAACGGAATAATGATGAGCAAACACTGTTATCTTCCGATCTTAAAATGAAAAACCATGTATGCTTGCTGCCCTGGGGGAAGAATGTCTTTAATCTGTACTAAGATGAGACGACTGTGGTCTCATTAAGTAATTTGACATTTTGATTGACCATTCAGTTGGCGAACTAAATAGATCTGGACAGAAACATCAAACAAAAAGCCAGTATCATTGATCATGGTACTAGGAAAGTTACAAAAACAAATCTGGATCATTAATGCCCTTCAGACAAGGAGGTGTGCCAACATTATCTAACAAGACCAGACACAATAACATGAAGGTAGACACAAAATGCTGGAGTAACTCAGCGGGACAGGCAGCATCTCTGGAGAGAAGGAATGGGTGACGTTTCGGTCCGAGACCCTTCTTCAGACAGAGAGTCGGGGGGGGGGGGGGACGGAGACACAGAGATATGGAAAGGTAAGGTGCGAAAAAGAGGGATCAAAGGGGACGAAGATCAAGGAAAATGTAGCATAGATTATGGGGGAAGGTGACATCGAAGCATACAGAGATAAAATGTAGTCAGGAAGACAGTCGGATCGGTAGACATTCATACCGCTGGGGTGTAAGCTGCCCGAGCAAAATATGACGTGCTGTTAGACATAGACATAGAAAATAGGTGCAGGAGTAGAGGCCATTCGGCCCCTAGAGCCTGCACCGCCATTCAATATGATCATGGCTGATCATCCAACTCAGTATCCCGTACCTGCATTCTCTCCATACCCCCTGATCCCTTTAGCCACAAGGGCCACATCTAACTCCCTCTTAAATATAGCCAATGAACTGGCCTCAACTACCTTCTGTGGCAGAGAATTCCACAGATTCACCAGTCTCTGTGTGAATTTTTTTTTCCTCATCTCGGTCCTAAAAGATTTCCCCCTTATCCTTAAACTGTGACCCCTTGTTCTGGACTTCCCCAACATCGGGAACAATCTTCCTGCATCTAGCCAGTCCAACCCCTTAAGAATTTTGTAGGTTTCTATAAGATCCCCCCTCAATCTTCTAAATTCCAGCGAGTACAAGCCGAGTCTATCCAGTCTTTCTTCATATGTTCCTTCAATGTGCACTGGGCCTCACTCTGCCAGTGGAGGAGGCCCTGGACAGTACGGCCATTGTGGGAATGGGAGGGGGCGTTAAATTGGTTAGCAACCGGGAGATCATGCAAGTCTAGGCGGACTGAGTGAGGGTGTTCAGACAAACGATCGCAGGGAACAGGGCAACAAGCCACCAAGCGTGAGGGGAATGAAGGATTACTAATAACCGTGAGTCTTGCCAGACATGCAACGTCAGCATTCCACAACTGTCAGAATTTAATGTTACAAACCATCGCCCTCTAACATATTTCGAAGCTTAAATCTCATGATGTATTACGGGAAAAGCCAAACTTTAAAACAATGCAAGTGAATGACAATAGACAACAGGTGCAGGAGTAGGCCATTCGGCCCTTCGAGCCAGCACCGCCATTCAATGTGATCATGGCTGATCATCCCCAATCAGTACCCCCCGTTCCTGCCTTCTCCCCATATTCCCTGACTCCGCTATCTTTAAGAGCCCTATCTAGCTCTCTCTTGAAAGCATCCAGAGAACCTGACTCCACCGCCCTCTGAGGCAGGGAATTCCACAGACTTACTACTCTGTGAGAAAAAGTGTTTCCTCGTCTCCGTTCTAAATGGCTTACTCCTTATTCTTAAACCGTGGCCCCTAGTTCTGGACTCCCTCAACATCTGGAACATGTTTCCTGCCTCTAGCGTGTCCAAGCCCTTAACAATCCTATATGTTTCAATGAGAATCCCTCTCATCCTTCTAAACTCCAGAGTGTACAAGCCCAGCCACTCCATTCTCTCAGCATATGACAGTCCCGCCATCCCGGGAATTAACCTTGTAAACCTACGCTGCACTCCCTCAATAGGAAGAATGGAACTTATTGGGTCGAGGCAGGTGTGAGCCCAAGAGTTAACTAACGTTTAGTGGAGGAAGGGGGGGAAAAGGGGAGGGGAGAGGGAGGGGGAGGTGTTTGTAGCTGCCTAAAATTGGAGATAGACCCAAAATACTGGAGTAACACAGCGGGACAGGCAGCATCTCTGGAGAGAAGGAATGGGTGACGTATTGGGTCGAGACCCTTCTTCAGACTGAGAGTCAGGGGAGAGGGAGATACAGAGATAAGAAAGGGTAAGGTGTGAAAAGGAGACAAAGAGAATGGGGATCAAGGAAAATGTAGAATAGATCATGTAGAATAGGAGGTGAACAACAAAGCAAACAGAGATAAAATGTAGTCGGGGGCAGTCAGGCTGGTGGGAGAACTGGGAAGGGGGAGGGATGGAGAGAGAGGGAAAGCAAGGGTTACTTGAAGTTAGAGGAGTCAATATTCATACCGCTGGGGTGCTGGAGAATTCATCTCTCTTACCATTGTGTTGTGAGATGTATTCAAGAGAGAGTTAGGGCTAACGGAATCAAGGGATATGGGAATAAAGCAGGAATGTGGGATACTAATTCTGGATGATCAGCCATGAATGGCAGTGCTGGCTCGAAGGGCCGAATGGCCCACTCCTGCACCTATTATCTATGTTTCTATGAAATCCTCTAAAACGGCACCATCTTGTCTGTTCGTGATCCATAACCATGTGCTCTTTTCTGAAGCCTCACAAAAGCTATGATTGTATCTGCCTCCATCACCATTCCAGGCCCTCAGCAAACTCTGCTTCAAATTAAACTTGCCCCAGGCATCTCTTTTAAACGTTGCCCCCTCTCAACTGACCGCTGCGCCACCATGCCGCTCAAGATGGGATCTCCAACGAAACGACACAACTCTCAGTAGTGAGAGTAGGATAGAAACATAGACAATAGGTGCAGGAGTAGGCCATTCGGCCCTTCGAGCCTGCACCGCCATTCATTGTGATCATGGCTGATCATCCAACTCAGTATCCTGTACCTGCCTTCTCTCCATACCCCCTGATCCCTTTAGCCACAAGGGCCACATCTAACTCCCTCTTAAATATAGCCAATGAACTGTGGCCTCAACTACCTTCTGTGGCAGAGAGTTCCACAGATTCACCACTCTCTGTGTAAAAAATGATTTTCTCATCTCGGTCCTAAAAGACTTCCCCCTTATCCTTAAACTGTGACCCCTTGTTCTGGACTTCCCCAACATCGGGAATAATCTTATAACCATATAACCATATAACAATTACAGCACGGAAACAGGCCATCTCGACCCTTCTAGTCCGTGCCGAACACATAATCTCCCCTAGTCCCATATACCTGCGCTCAGACCATAACCCTCCATTCCTTTCCCATCCATATAACTATCCAATTTATTTTTAAATGATAAATGATCTTCCTGCATCTAGCCTGTCCATCCCCTTTAGAATTTTGTAAGTTTCTATCAGATCCCCCCTCAATCTTCTAAATTCTAGCGAGTACAAGCCAAGTCTTTCTTCATATGTAAGTCCTGCCATGCCAGGAATCAGTCTGGTGAACCTTCTCTGTACTCCCTCTATGGCAAGAATGTCTTTCCTCAGATTAGGAGACCAAAAATGTATGCAATACTCCAGGCGTGGTCTCACCAAGACCCTGTACAACTGCAGTAGAACCTCCCTGCTCTTATACTCAAATCCTTTTGCTATGAATGCTAACATACCATTTGCTTTCTTCACTGCCTGCTGCACCTGCATGCCTACTTTCAATGACTGGTGTACCATGACACCCAGGTCTCGCTGCATCTCCCCTTTTCCTAGTCGGCCACCATTCAGATAATAGTCTACTTTCCTGTTTTTGCCACCAAAGTGGATAACCACACATTTATCCACATTATACTGCATCTGCCATGCATTTGCCCACTCACCCAACCTATCCAAGTCACCTTGCAGCCTCCTAGCTTCCTCCTCATAGCTAACACTGCCCCCCAGCTTTGTGTCATCCGCAAACTTGGAGATATTGCATTCAATTCCCTCATTGCATGTTTTGTGATTGGAACTCCTCAATGCGTAAACCTCCAAAGGCAAGGGTGCATGTTCTACTGCACTAACACGGGTAAATCATGTGAAATAGCTGCCTAGCCAGTTGTGGAGGGAGCTCTGGGGCATTAATAACTCCAATAACCTGACACGGGCCTCGCTTGTCACTGAATGGTTGAGTGGTGTGGGTGGAATCACCTGCAGCTCAACTCCGACGAGACTAAGGGAGTTGGTGGTGGACTTTAGGAGGAGAGGAACACCCCATGTCCCGTGTCTCCATCAATGGTGTGTGGATGTGCAGTTTACCAGGGCGTACAAATACCTTGGAGTTTACCTGGACAGTAAACTGGACTGGTCCAGGAATGCTGAGGCCCCTGTACAAGAAGGGACAGAGCCCGGAGGTAACCCATGCGGTCACGGGGAGATCGTGCAAACTCCACACAGGCAGCAGGCGAGATCAGGATTGAGACTGGGTTTCTGATGCTGTGAGGCAGTGGCTCTACCACCTGTGCCATCGGTGCGAGGACCATACCTGAGGGACGCTTGAGGCAAGATGACCGTGCTGCACGGTGGCACAGCGGAAGAGCTACTGCCTGACAGCGCCAGAGACACGGGTTCGATCCCGACCACGGGCGCTGTCTGTACGGACTTTGTACGTTCGCCCCCGTGACCTGTGTGGGATTTCTCCGAGATCTTCCCTTGTCCCCCACACTCCAAAGACGTGCAGGTTTGTAAGTTAGTGGAAGGATTTCGGGCCGAAACGTTGCCTATTTCCTTCGCTCCATAGATGCTGTTGCACCCGCTGAGTTTCTCCAGCTTTTTGTGTACCTTTGTAAGTTAGTGGGTTGGTATAATGGTAAAATTGTCCCCAGTGTGTGTGGGATGGTGTTAGTGTGCGGGGATCGCTGGTCGGCACGGAGTCAGTGGGCCGAATGGCCTGTTTCCACGCTGCATCTCCAAAGTAATTTCCCAAACTAAACTAGTTTCCTTCCCTGAAACACATCAATGAACCAAGTGGGGTTTTCCAGACATCCAGTGTTTACAAGGTCACCGTTAGAGGAAACGGCTACAGATCCGGCCTCAATTCCCAGCCCACCCCCTCTCCTCGTAACACGGCCTGTCTTGTCTCTCCCGTCAAGACTCCTGGCACGAACTCTCCTCTCAAAACCTCCACAATCCCTTCCCCTCCACAGACTGTTATTCCAAAAATGAAATTTATTCACGATAAAAAATATGTAGAAACCCCAAAACCGTACACAAATGTAGACCGCAGAGAACTACAGCACAAGTACAGAATGGCAGGGTGGCCCAGCGGTAGAGTTGCTGCCTCACAGCGCCAGAGACCCGGGTTCGATCCTGACTACGGGTGCTGTCTGTACGGAGTTTGTACGTTCTCCCCGTGACCTGAGTGGGTTTTCTCCGGGTGCTCTGGTTTCCTCAAATACTCCAAAGACGTACAGGTTTAATTTGCTTTGGTAGTCAGAAATTGGAAATTGTCCCTAGTGAGTAGGATAGTGCTCGTGTACAGGGGCGATCGCTGGTCGGTGCGGACTCGGTGGGCAATCGATCAGCAAACTAATCCGAATAAATCTAACGGACAGCTGGGCAAGTACGTGGATAGGAGAGGTTCAGGGGGATATGAGACCAACATGGATGGGGCATCTTGGATGTGTTGGGTCACCTGTGCAGGGTGTGGTGTCTCCACTTCACCCGATGCTCCCTTGCAAATGAATCACCCCCTCTCCCCAAATCTCAAAGGCCACTGACCTTTCTGTCCAGGGCCTCCTCCGCTGTCAGAGTGCAGCCAAACGCAGAGTGGAGGAACAGCATCTCACATTTCACTTGGGCAGCTTACACCCCAGCGGTGTGAACATTGATTTCTCTAACTTCAAGTAACCATTTGCATCCCCTCTCTCTCTCTCCGTCACTCCCCCATCCAATTCGCACTGGTTTCAAAGTCGACTTGTTGTGTCTCATTGTCTGCAACTCATTTTCACCTTTGTAGCACATCTTTCATTCATTTGTTCCACATCTCTCTACATCACCGTCTATACCTCTCGTTTAAGAAAGAACTGCAGGTGCTGGAAAAATCGAAGGTAGACAAAAATGCTGGAGAAACTCAGCGGGTGAGGCAGCGTCTATGGAGCGAAGGAAATAGGTGACGTTTCGGGTCGAGACCCTTCATCAGTCTGAAGAAATGTCACCTAATCCTTCGCTCCAGAGATGCTGCCTCACCCGCTGAGTTACTCCGGCTTTTTGTCTGCCTTCTGTTTGAACCAGCATCTGCAGTTCCTTCCTAAACCATAGTTGTTACGTGACATGTTTGTTACCCTGAAAGTGGTGTAACAGGAAGATAATGTGGTCAAGAAGGTTTTTGTTACATTGGCCTTCATCGGTCAGCGTACGGAGTACAGAGGTTGAGGCATTATGTTACAGTTGTGCAAGATGTTAGCGAGGCCGCATTTTGTTCAGTTTTGGAATATTATGTTCAGTTTGCTATGTCCTACCGCAACATGCTACAGGAAAGAATGATGCTAATCTGGAGAGGAGCAGAGAAGATTTACCACGAAGTTTTGTTTAATTTAGTTTAGAGATACAGCGCGGAAACAGGCCCTTCGGCCCACTAGGTGTGCCGACTTTTTCTCACAGAGAGTTGTGAGTCTGTGGAATTCTCCGCCACAGAGGGCGGTGGAGGCCGGTTCTCTGGATACTTTCAAGACTCAGTTTGTACTCGCTAGAATTTAGAAGATTGAGGGGGGGATCTTATAGAAACTTACAAAATTCTTAAGCCGTCGGACAGGCTAGATGCAGGAAGATTGTTCCCGATGTTGGGGAAGTCCAGAACAAGGGGTCACAGTTTAAGGATAAGGGGGAAATCTTTTAGGACCGAGATGAGGATAACTTTTATCACACAGAGAGTGGTGAATCTCTGGAATTCTCTGCCGCAGAAGGTAGTTGAGGCCAGTTCATTGGCTATATTTAAGAGGGAGTTAGATGTGGCCCTTGCGGCTAAAGGGATCATGGGGTATGGAGAGAAGGCAGGTACAGGATACTGAGTTGGATGATCAGCCATGATCATATTGAATGGCGGTGCAGGCTCGAAGGGCCGAATGGCCTACTCCTGCACTTATTTTCTAAGAGAGAGCTGGATAGGGCTCTTAAAGATAGCAGTGTCAGGGGATATGGGGAGATGGCAGAAACGGGGTACTGATTGGGCATGGTACACAAAAATGCTGGAGAAACTCAGCGGGTGCAGCAGCATCTATGGAGCAAAGGAAATAGGCAACGTTTCGGGACGAAACGTTGCCTATTTCCTTCGCTCCATAGATGCTGCTGCACCCGCTGAGTTTCTCCAACATTTTTGTGTACCTTCGATTTTCCAGCATCTGCAGTTCCTTCTTAAATATTGATTGGGGATGATCAGCCATGATCAACATTGAATGCCGGTGCTGGCTCGAAGGGCCGAATGGCCTACTCCTGCACATATTGTCTATTGACCAGCGATCCCCACACTAACACTATCCTACACACACTAGGGACAATTTTTACATTTACACCAAGCCAATTAACCTACAAACCTGCGCGTCTTTGGAGTGTAGGAGGAAACCGAAGATCTCGGAGAAAACCTATGCATGTCACGGGGGGAGTACGTGCAAACTCCGTACAGGCAGCACCCGTGGTCGGGATCGAACCCGGGTCCCTGTAAGGCAGTAACCCTACCGCTGCGCCACCGTGCCACCCACAATTGCCAGGAAGTTGCCAGGGCTCGAGGGTCTGAGCTATAGGGAGAGGTTGGGCGGGCTAGGACTTTAATTCTTGGAGTGCAGGAGGCTGAGGAGTGATCTTATAGAGGTGTATGAAATCACCAGAGCAATATGTAGGGTGAATGCACACCGCTTCACAGAGGGGAGGGGAATCGAGGACCAGTGGACGTAGGTTTAAGGTGAGAGGGGAAAGATTTAATAGGAACCTGAGGGGCAACCGTTTCACTCAGAGGGTGGTGGGTGCATGGAAGGAGGTAGCTGTCAGAGGAGGTAGTTGAGGCAGGGGCTATAACGGCACATAAAATGACAGGTACATGGATAGGACAGGTTTGGAGGGATATGGGCCATACGTGGGCAGGTGGGACTAGTGTAGATGGGACATGTTGCTTGTTGTGGACATGTTGGGCTAACGGAGAGGGATTGGGGGGGGGGGGGGGTGAGGGGTGGAGATAAACACAAAAAGCTGGGGTAACTCAGCGGGTCAGACAGCATCTCGGGAGAGAAACATAGAAACATAGAAAATAGGTGCAGGAGGAGGCCATTCGGCGTTTCGAGCCAGCACCGCCATTCATTGTGATCATGGCTGATCGTTCCCTATCAATAACCCGTGCCTGCCTTCTCCCCATATCTCTTGATTCCATTAGCCACTAGAGCTCTATCTAACTCTCTCTTAAATCCATTCAGTGACTTGGCCTCCACTGCCCTCTGTGGCAGGGAATTCCATAAATTCACAACTCTCTGGGTGAAAAAGTTTTTTCTCACCTCAGTCTTAAATGACCTCCCCTTTATCCTAAGACTGTGGCCCCTGGTTCTGGACTCGCCCAACATTGGGAACATTTTTCCTGCATCTAGCTTGTCCAGTCCTTTTATAATTTTATATGTTTCTACAAGACGCCCCCTCATCCTTCTAAACTCCAGTGAATACAAGCCTAGTCTTTTCAAATCTTTCCTCATATGACAGTCCCGCCATCCCAGGGATCAATCTCGTGAACCTACGCAGCACTGCCTCAACCACAAGGATGTCCTTCCTCAACTTAGGAGACCAAAACCGTACACAATACAGGTAGACAAAAATGCTGGAGAAACTCAGCGGGTGCAGCAGCATCTATGGAGCGAAGGAAATGGGCAACGTTTCGTGCCGAAACCTTTCGGCTTTCAGCCCGAAACGTTGCCTATTTCCTTCGCTCCATAGATGCTGCTGCACCCGCTGAGTTTCTCCAGCATTTTTGTCCACCTTCGATTCTCCAGCATCTGCAGTTCCTTCTTAAACACAATACAGGTAGTTGAGGCAGGGACTATAACAGCACTAAAAATGACAGGTACATGGATAGGACAGGTTTGGAGGAATATGGGCAGGTGGGACTAGTGTAGATGGGGCATGTTGCTTTGTGTGGCCAAGTTGGGCTAACGGAGGGGGGTGGGGGAGGGGGATGAGGGTAGGAGATAGACACAAAAAGCTGGGGTAACTCAGTGGGTCAGACAGCACCTCCGGTGAGAAACATAGAAAATAGGTGCAGGAGGAGGCCATTCTGCCCTTCGACCTCACTCTTGTCCAGCTGTGGTCTCACCAGAGCCCGATACCCTTAAGGGGTTGGACAGGCTAGATGCAGGAAGATTGCTCCCGATGTTGGGGAAGTCCAGGACAAGGGGTCACAGCTTAAGGATAAGGGGTCACAGCTTAAGGATAAGGGGGAAATCCTTTAAAACCGAGATTTTTTTCACACAGAGAGTGGTGAATCTCTGGAACTCTCTGCCACAGAGGGTAGTCGAGGCCAGTTCATTGGCTATATTTAAGAGGGAGTTAGATGTGGCCCTTGTGGCTAAGGGGATCAGGGGGTATGGAGAGAAGGCAGGTACGGGATACTGAGTTGGATGATCAGCCATGATCATATTGAATGGCGGTGCAGGCTCGAAGGGCCGAATGACCTACTCCTGCACCTATTGTCTATGTTTCTCTGATACAACTGGAGAAGAAGGGACAGACAAGGAGAGAGAGGGAGAGGGAGATAGAGAGAGAGAGGTACCTTTGGATAGATGGAGTCCGAACTCTTCCAGGGCTGTGTTGTTGTGTTGGGGTTCGCCGCTGGACACGGTACGGATGCGAAGAGCTGCTTTGAAGGCTGCCAGCATCCGCTGCTTCTCCCGGGGGCTGAAGTCGCCGGCGTGTGCCGGTGGGTGCCCGCTGGCCCAGCGCTGGTCGCCGGCAACCCCCGGGCTGAAGGTGTAGGTCCGGATCAAGAGAGCGCACAGGAAGATCAGCAGCAGGGAGAAGACCACCAGAGCTACCAGGGCGGTGGTCTTCACTCTGGTCCTTGCGCCCTTCATCTCCGAGCCTGGCATCAAAGTGTCTCTGGGAGCAGGACTAAGTAGGGGGGAAAGTCTCGCCTCTCTCTGTGTGTGTCACCTCTTCCACCCGCGGAGTTGCAATGCAGAGAAGCACCGCTCCACAAACGCTGGCATCTCACATAGACTAGAGCACCCGCCCACCCCCATTTGATTCAGCACCGCCCAGAGAACATTTCACAACCAATCAACCCTATACCCTGTTTAAGAAGGAGCTGCAGATGCTGGAAAACCGAAGGTAGACAAACGTGCTGGAGAAACTCAGCAGGTGCAGGCAGCATCTATGGAGCGAAGGAAATAGGCAACGTTTCGGGACGAAACGTTGCCTATTTCCTTCGCTCCATAGATGCTGCCTGCACCCGCTGAGTTTCTCCAGCACTTTTGTCTAACTCTATACCCTGCCCCACCAACACCACACGTTCATCACAACGCCGTGGAAGGCGGGCCCTTCGGCCCATCGGCTCAAGACTAGCTCCATGCCAAAAAGGGCAATCCAGCCAATCCCCCAGAATATTGTAGGCATGAATAAATACAGAACAGATCAGTGTGACGATATACCATAGTGTGTGGAATTCACTGCCTCAGAGGGCGGTGGAGGCAGGTTCTCTGGATGCTTTCAAGAGAGAGCTAGATAGGGCTCTTAAAGATAGCAGAGTCAAGGGATATAGGGAGAAGGCAGGATGATCAGCCATGATCACATTGAATGGCGGTTCTGGTTCGAAGGGCCAAATGGCCTGCTCCTGCACCTATTGTCTATTGTCTATTGAATATATATACACACACATAAATAAGCATATAAAGTGCAATGGGCTATTAAAGTTCAGATTTTTTTTCGAGTTGAGTTTAATTGTCTGATGGCTGTGGGGAAGCGGCTATTCCTGAACCTGGATGTTGCAGATTTCAGGCTCCTGTACCTTCCACCTGAAGTCAGCGGGGAGATGAGTGTGTGGCCAGGATGGTGTGGGTCCTTGATGATGCTGCCAGCCTTTTTGACTGAGGCGAGCCACTTCCCCATTTTGAGCTCACCATTGAGTAGAAACAGAGAACTGCAGATGCTGGTTAATGCACAGAAAGGTCACAAAGTGCGGGAGTAACACAGCAGGGGTCAGGCAGCTTGTCAAGAGTCAAGAGAGTTTTATTGTCATGTGTCCCAGGTAGAGCAGTGAAATTCTTACTTGCTGCAGCACAACAGAATGGGTAAACATAGTACATTTTAAACTATATGATGAACCAGAGAGAAAATTCCGTGTATATTTATATATTCTGTATGTATCCATATTACTAAAAGTCTGATCTTGACCACTTCCTGTTGTTCGGTATATTGATTTTAGAAAAAACGCTGCCACTTACGGCTGTGATTTTTGGCCATCTTACTCAGAGTCCCCCTCCGCTGCGTAGGACAAGATGATTTTTCCCATCGATGAAAAATAAAAGAGTTATTAGTGTTTAAAATTTTTTGAGATTATCTCTCCTGAAGGCCACGCCCCTTCCGGAGGGACTATAAAACCCAGAAGTGTTGAGTGCCTCAGTCAATCTCTGCAAGATGGGGGAGTGAGAGGGTCACGTCTCTCAGTCTGAGCTGTGAATAACACTGAACACATGTCTACTAAACTGTGAGTGGTTTTACTGACCTGTCAGTGCCCTTAATGTGGTTTGACAATATAGTTTGGAAATGCTAAAGCTGTGTTGCCTTTGGTTTGGAAATGCTGAAGCTGTGTTGCCTTTGGTTTGGAAATGCTAAAGCTGTGTTACCTAATTAAAGTTGCCTTGCCTAATTAAAGTTGCCTTGCCTAATTAAAGTTGCCTTGCCTAATTAAAGTTGCCTTGCCTAATTAAAGTTGCCGTGCCCAATTAAAGTTGCCTTGCCAAATTAAAGTTGCCTAGCCTTCTATAGAATTAAAAGACTAATCTTGACCACTTCCTGTTTGCGCTTTATATTGATTTTAGAAAAAACGCTACCATGTACGGCTGTGATTTTTGGCCATCTTACTCAGAGCCCCCCTCCGCTCATTGGGTGCCGAGGATTTTTTCCATCAATGAAAAATAAAAGAGTTATTAGTGTTTAGAAAATGTTGAGATTCTCTCCCCTGTCAATCATGCCATGAAGGCCATGCCCCTTCTGGTGGGTGGCGAGGAGGGAGAGGTCACGACTCGCTGTCTTTAGTGGCCTTGCACCCTGCTTGAAATGGTAAGAAACTGCATTTGAATTTGGTGGCCTTGCACCCTGCTTGAAATGGAATTTCAAGGAATAGCCGCAAGTCAACTGCCAGCCCACCAGCCGTGAGTGAGTGAGCTGCCAGCACAACAGGCTTGAGTGACTGAGCCGCCAGCCCAAGAATCCATTTGGCCCACAATGTCCATACTAGCCCTCTGGAAACCAGTCCCTTCAGCCCACAACACCCATACTAGCACTCCACATTGTGAGCCGAAGGGCCTGTTCGTGTGCTGTACTGTTCAATGCTCAGTGTTAATTCCTTTCCCCTCCTCAACCCACTGAGCTCTTTTCCAGCATGTTACCCACTTCATATTCCATTCGGGTAGTCTACCACCCAGTGATATCAACATTGAATTTCACACGTTTATAAGCGATAGGAGCAGAATTAGGCCATTCGGCCCATCAAGTCTGCTCTGCCCTTCAATCCCATTCTCCCAGAACCCCTGACACCCGTACTAATCAAGAATCTTTTAATCTCCGCCTTAAAAATATCCATTGACTTGGCCTCCACTGCCGTCTGTGGCAATGAATTCCACAGATTCACCACTCCATGGCTAAAGAAATTCCTCCTCATTTAATTTCTGAAGGAATGTCCTTTTATTCTGAGGCTGTGGCCTCTGGTCCTCGACTCCACCACCAGTTGAAGAACTTAGTTTTGTTTAGTTTAGAGATACAGCTGCGGAAACAGGCCCTTCCCTCGCCGACCAGCGATCCCCGCACACTTACACTATCCTACACCCACTAGGGACAATTTTTACATTTACCAATCCAATTGACCTACAAACCTGCGGTGGAGGGGGGCTCTCTGGATGTTTTCAAGAGAGAGCTAGATAGGGCTCTTAAAAATAGCGGAGTCAGGAGATATGGGGAGAAGGCAGGAACGGGGTACTGATTGGGGATGATCAGCCATGATCACATTGAATGGCGGTGCTGGCTCGAAGGGCCGAATGGCCTACTCCTGCACCTATTGCCTATTGTCTAAACCTGTAGGTCCTTGGAGTGTGGGAGGAAACCGAAGATCTCAGAGAAAACCCACCTAGATCACGGGGAGAACGTGCAAACTCCATACAGACAGCAGCGCCCGTAGTCAGGATGAAACCCGGGTCTCCGGCGCTGCATTCGCTGTAAGGCAGCAACTCTACCGCTGCGCCACCGTGACTGCACTAACTTCGCCCTGACAACCCACTCTATAATTTCAAATAATAGCCCACGAACCCCACCCAGTATCTCTTGCCACCGCAGCCTGGTGTAAACACATTTCTGCCATCACCCCAGTCACTCTGCTCCCGCCCCTCCCCCTCCTCTGCAAGGTCACCTCCCAACCTCCAGTTCCCAATTTCCCTTTAATTCCCCCCTTCCTTCCTCCCCAATAATTCCCTTCCACCCATATCCCTTCCTCCGGCTTCACATTTCACTCCATTTACTCGCGGGCACAGATTGAACGTGAGTGGGGAAAGATGTACCTGAGGGGCGAGCTTTTCCACACAGAAAGTTGTAGGCCAAGCTGTCAGAGAAAGTCATAGAGGCAGGCACGTGCTGCCTGGCAGCGAATGCAGCACCGGAGACCCCGGTTCCATCCCGACTACGGGCGCTGTCTGTACGGAGTTTGTACGTTCTCCCCGTGACCTGCCTGGGTTTTCTCCGAGATCTTCGGTTTCCTCCCACATTCCAAACATAGACATAGAAACATAGAAATTAGGTGCAGGAGTAGGCCATTCGGCCCGTCGAGCCTGCACCGCCATTCAATATGATCATGGCTGATCATCCAACTCAGTATCCTGTACCTGCCTTCTCTCCATACCCCCTGATCCCTTTAGCCACAAGGGCCACATCTAACTCCCTCTTAAATATAGCCAATGAACTGGCCTCGACTACCCTCTGTGGCAGAGAATTCCACAGATTCACCACTCTCTGTGTAAAAAATGATTTTCTCATCTCGGTCCTAAAAGACTTCCCTCTTATCCTTAAACTGTGACCCCTTGTTCTGGACTTCCCCAACATCAGGAATAATCTTCCTGCATCTAGCCTGTCCAACCCCTTAAGAATTTTGTAAGTTTCTATAAGATCCCCCCTCAATCTTCTAAATTCTAGCGAGTACAAACCGAGTCTATCCAGTCTTTCTTCATATGAAAGTCTTGCCATCCCAGGAATCAGTCTGGTGAACCTTCTCTGCACTCCCTCTATGGCAAGAATGTCTTTCCTCAGATTAGGAGACCAAAACTACACAATACTCCAGGTGTGGCCTCACCAAGACCCTGTACAACTGCAGTAGAACCTCCCTGCTCTTATACTCAAATCCTTTTGCTATGAATGCTAACATACCATTCGCTTTCTTCACTGCCTGCTGCACCTGCATGCCTACTTTCAATGACTGGTGTACCATGACACCCAGGTCTCGTTGCATCCCCCCTTTTCCTAATCGGCCACCATTCAGATATAAGTCTACTTTCCTGTTTTTGCCTCCAAAGTGGATAACCTCACATTTATCCACATTATACTGCATCTGCCATGCATTTGCCCACTCACCCAGCCTATCCAAGTCACCTTGCAGCCTCCTAGCATCCTCCACACAGCTAACACTGCCCCCCAGCTTCGTGTCATCTGCAAACTTGGAGATGTTGCATTCAATTCTCTCATCCAGTTCATTAATATATATTGTAAATAGCTGGGGTCCCAGCACTGAGCCTTGCGGTACCCCACTAGTCACTGCCTGCCATTCTGAAAAGGACCCGTTTACTCCTACTCTTTGCTTCCTGTCTGCCAGCCAGTTCTCTATCCACATCAATACTGAACCCCCAATGCCGTGTGCTTTAAGTTTGCATACTAATCTCTTATGTGGGACCTTGTCGAAAGCCTTCTGAAAGTCCAGATACACCACATCCACTCGTTCTCCCCTATCCACGCTACTAGTTACATCCTCGAAAAATTCTATAAGATTCGTCAGACATGATTTACCTTTCATAAATCCATGCTGACTTTGTCCAATGAATTCACCACTTTCCAAATGTGCTGCTATCCCATCTTTAATAACTGACTCCAGCATTTTTCCCCACTACCGATGTTAGACTAACTGGTCTGTAATTCCCCGTTTTCTCTCTCCCTCCCTTCTTAAAAAAGAGGGAGGAAGCACAGGGGTGTAACGTGCAAACTCCACACAGACAGCAGCCGGGGTCAGGATCGAACCCGGGCCTCTGGCGCTGTATACCTCCATGTGACCTTCCACAAACAGATACATTTTCGATGAATCACTGACATTGTGATACTTGTACTGATCCCATGAATCCACTATCATAGTCTGTAATCTCAATATTTACATGATCTCAAAGTTACAATCCAAAATGAAGTCATTTATCCCATAACAAAAACCAGAATGCTTTCAGATAGACACATGGATAGACAAGGAATGTTTACAGACCCACTGTGCTGCTGCACGTAAAAAAATAATTGCTTTGTTTTGGAACACAAGACTCTTCACTATTATATTGCGTGCAGGCAGGTGAGATTAGTTTAACCTGGTATGGTGTTTGGCACGGACATTGTGAGCCAAACCACTGTTTCTGTGCTGTACAGTAAAGGGCCTGTCCCACTAGGGCGTCATTTGCGCGTCATTTACATGACATCACAAAGCACGACGTGCGCGTGGTGCGTGGTGACGTACGCAGTAATGCGCGGTCGCGGGTGGCGCCCCAGGATTTTGGGATGTACAAAATCTTCGCACGCCATTTGCGTGACGCGCAAATGATGCTCAAGTAGATCTTGCACGAGTTCGATCTTACATGCCCTTGAGTTCGATCTTACATGTTCTTAAACCCTTGTTAAATTTTTTGCATCGATAAACTGAAGCCAGACTAATTTAACTTGCACGTCAATTAATTGCCTCCAACCAATAACCATCGGTAACTTGGATCTATTTTAGGGCACGTCACATTTTTCTATGAATGGGATATTATTGACATCTTCATTAAATGACTTGCATTTCTATGGAGTCTATGTGTTCTGGTCTCCGCTTAATTTTCAACATGTTGAAAAGATTTTCGGCGACAGTGGGTTTGATGCCAATGAGCGTAGCTTGACTTCTCCTGACGTAGGTGCTGTCGTTTATTATCTGAAAAAGACTGTGTGTGTGTTTACTCTCTGTATGCCCCTCGTGACTGTGTATACTTCTACGAGGTCAACTCTCAGCTTCCTACTCTGAGGGGAATTACGTCCCTGCCTGTTCCCAGCATCTCCTTAGAACCTAATCCTGCCAGTCCTAGTAGTCTGACGAAGTCTCGGAGTCCGAAACATGACCCATTTCTTTTCTCCGGAGATGCTGCCTGACCCGGTGAGTTACTCCAGCATGTTGTGTCTGTCTTTGGTCAATAGACAATAGTCAATATTGTAGGCCATTCAGCCCTTCGAGCCAGCACCGCCATTCAATGTGATCATGGCTGATCATTCCCAATCAGTACCCCGTTCCTGCCTTCTCCCCATATCCCCTGACTCCGCTATCTAGCGCTCTCTTGAAAGTATCCAGAGAACCGGCCTCCACCGCCCTCTGAGGCTGAGAATTCCACACACTCACCACTCTCTGTGTGAAAAAGTATTTCCTCGTCTCCATTCTAAATGGCCGACTCCTTATTCTTAAACTGTGGCCCCTGGTTCGGGACTTCCCCAACATCGGGAACATGTTTCCTGCCACTAGCGTGTCCAAACCCTTGATAATCTTATATGTTTCAATAAGATGCCCTCTCATCCTTCTAAACTCCAGAGTATGCAAGCCCAGCCGCTCCATTCTCTCAGCATATCACAATCCCGCCATCCCGGGAATTAACCTTGTGAACCTACGCTGCACTCCCTCGATAGCAAGAATGTCCTTCCTCAAATTAGGGGACCAAAACTGCACTCAGTAATACACAGGAACACACAAGTCCCAGTAACACACTTGTGAAACATTTCTGCTCTCTTTCCTGCTTAATGACCTTGTACAGCTGTAACATGTCCTCCCAAATCTTGCACTCCATTTGACATTGCAATTTGAAGCCAGAACATAAATGTTATCTCCGTGGTGGAAGCGGGTGATGGAGAGATTCAGTCGTGAGTTCTCTCGTGCTTGTGTTAATCTTGGGAGCTTTCACATCTCCAGATGTGTTCCAGATGCTGCAGATGTTTGTGCACATCCATTACATTCATTATCTGACCCGATCTCAGTCTGTGACAGAGTTTATGTGCAGGAAGGAACTGCAGATGCTGCTTTAAACAAGAGATAGTCGCAAAGAGAGTTCCACCCAGAGAGTTGTCAATCTGTGGAATTCTCGGCCACGGAAGGCAGTGGAGGCCAATTCATTGGATGTTTTCAAGAGAGAGTTGGATTTAGCTCTTAGGGCTAACGGGACAAGGGATATGGGGAAAAGCTGGAACGGGGTACTGATTTTCGATCAGCCATGATCATATTGAATGATCTACTCTTGCACCTATTTTTTTTTAATGTTTCTATGTTTCTAAAAGCTAGAGTAACTCAGCGGGGTCAGGCAACATCTCTGGAGAAAAGGAATTAGGTGACGTTTCGGGTCGAGACCCTTCTTCACACTGAGAGTCAGGGGAAAGGGAAACCTATTCCTTTTCCCCAGAGATGCTGTCTGACACCCTGAGGTACTCCAGCTTTTTGTGGCTTAGTTTAGTTCAGAGATACAGCGTGGCAACAGGCCCTTCGGCCCACCGAGTTCCTGCTGACCAGCGATCCCCGCACACCAACACTATCCTACACACTCTAGGGACAATTAACATTTAGACCAAGCCAATTAACCTATAAACCTGCACGTCTTTGGCGTGTGGGAGGGAACCGAAGATCTCGGAGAAAATCCACGCAGGTCACGGGGAGATCGTGTAAACTCCGTACAGACAGCACCCGTAGTCGGGATCGAACCTGGGTCTCTGGCGCCGTGAGGCAGCAACTCTACCGCTGCTCCACCGTGCTGCACTATCAACCTATCAACCCAAACGTCTTAAAATATGGGAGGAGACCAGGGTACTCTGAGGACAGGCACGGCGGTCATAGGGAGAACGTGCAAACTCCACACAGACAGCACCAGAGGTCAGGAGTGAACTTGGGTCACTGGACGGTGAGATGCCATTTCTACCAACTTTGCTACACTGAATGAGGAACGATTTTCTATTTTAATACAGCTTCCTAAACCTGGCCTCAAGCTGGTTTTATGAGCACAGGATAAACGTCAGACAGAAATGCCGTGAGAATCATACCTGCTCTGTTTGCCAAGTCTTTGCTGGTGAATGACAACGTTTTTCCTAATCTTTGCAACAGTTAATCCCTGTGTTATCAGGGAAGTGACCTAGACTGGGTCAGAACAAGTCGGAATAAACATCCTCCAGTTTCCCTTTCACCTAGTTATTTGCAACCAATAACCTCTAACTTGGCAGCGTTTAGCTTAGTTTAGAGATGCAGCGTGGACACAGGCCCTTCGGCCCATCGAGCCTGCCCCCACCACCGATCCCCGCACACTAACACTATCCGGCGCAGATTAGGGACAATTTTACATTTACACCAAAGCCAATGAACCCACAAACCCGCACGTCTTTGGAGTGCGGGAGGAAACCGGAGCACCCGGAGAAAACCCACGCAGGTCACGGGGAGAACGTGCAAACTCCGTACAGACAGCACCCGTGGTCTTAAGGGGTTCTTAAGGCGTTGGACAGGCTAGATGCAGGAAGATTGTTCCCGATGTTGGGGAAGTCCAGAACTAGGGGTCAAAGTTTAAGGATAAGAGGGAAGTCTTTTAGGACCGAGATGAGAAAAACATTTTTCACACAGAGAGTGGTGAATCTGTGGAATTCTCTGCCACAGAATGTAGTTGAGGCCAGTTCATTGGCTATATTTAAGATGGAGTTAGATGTGGCCCTTGTGGCTAAAGGGATCACGGGGTATGGAGAGAAGGCAGTGATGGGATACTGAGTTGGATGATCAGCCATGATCATATTGAATGGCGGTGCAGGCTCGAAGGGCCAAATGGCCTCTACTCCTGCACCTGTTTTCTATGTTTCTATGTGGTCAGTATCGAACCCGGGTCTCAGGCACTGTGAGACAGCAACTCTACCACGGTGCCAAGTCAAGTAAAGAGAGTTTATGTCATGTGTCCCAGATAGGACAATGAAATTCTTGCATTGCTGCAGCACAACAGAATATTGTAGACATAAATACAGAACAGATCAGTGTGTCCATATACCATAGAATATATACACACACACACATCAGTAAACAGATAAAGTGCAATTAGCTGTTATAATTCAGAGTCTGTTTGTTGGTGAGTTCCGATGGCTGTGGGGAAGTAGCTATTCCTGAACCTGGATGTTGCAGTCTTCAGGCTCCTGTACCTTCTACCTGATGGCAGCGGAGAGATGAGTGTGTGACCAGGATGGTGTGGGTCCTTGATGATGCTGCCAGCCTTTTTGAGGCAGCGACTGCGATAGATCCCCTCGATGGTAGGGAGGTCAGAACCGATGATGGACTGGGCAGTGTTCACTACTTTTTGCAGCCTTTTCTGCTCCTGGGCGCTCGAGTTGTTGAACCAAGCCACGATGCAACCGGTCAGCATGCTCTCTACTGTGCACCTGTAGACGTTAGAGAGCGTCCTCCTTGACATACCGACTCTCCGTAATCTTCTCAGGAAGTAGAGGCGCTGATGTGCTTTCTTTATAATTGCATCAGTGTTCTCGGAGAGATCTGCCATTTGGATACTTTTACAGAGAGAAGTAGATTAATTCACAAATTGTATTTTATTTTCCCTCAAGGATTAATAGTCAGAAGTATCTAATTGCCACATGGATTAAAATAGAACAATTAAATTCCCAAGTCTGAAGAAGGGTCTCGACCCGAAACGTCACCTATTCCTTCGCTCCATAGATGCTGCCCCACCCGCTGAGTTTCTCCAGCATTTTGGTCTACCTCCGATTTTTCCAGCATCTGCAGTTCTTTCTTAAAAATTAAATTCTCAAGAAAAGGCTCGACCCGAAATGCCACCTATTCTTTTTCTCCACAGATGCTGCCTGACCCGTTGAGTTACTCCGACTTTTTGTGTCTTATCTTCAATTAGATAGACACAAAATGCTGGAGTAACCCAGCTGGTCAGGCAGCATCTCTGGAGAGAAGGAATTGGTAACGTTTTGGATTGAGAGGAGAACTTTCCTCAGACATGCATTTAAATTTGTATTACTTGTATTTAGGATTTATTAATTGAATTTAGAATGTAGTATTTAGTAATTGAGGGAGATCAGGACACCGCTTCCACCCCAGTACACATCTATTTCTCCCACTATAGAAACATAGAAACATAGAAAATAGGTGCAGGAGTAGGCCATTTGGCCCTTCAAGCTTGCACCGCCATTCAATATGATCATGGCTGATCATCCAACTCAGTATCCTGTACCTGCCTTCTCTCCATAACCCCCTGATCCCCTTAGGGCCACATGTAACTCCCTCTTAAATATAGCCAATGAACTGTGGCCTCAACTACCTTCTGTGGCAGAGAGTTCCAGAGATTCACCACTCTCTGTGTGAAAAAAGTTTTTCTCATCTCGGTTTTAAAGGATTTCCCCCTTATCCTTAAACTGTGACCCCTTGTCCTGGACTTCCCCAACATCTTCCTACATCTAGCCTGTCCAACCCCTTAAGAATTTTGTAAGTTTCTATAAGATCCCCCCTCAATCTCCTAAATTCTAGTGAGTACAAACCGAGTCTATCCAGTCTTTCTTCATAAGACAGTCCTGACATCCCAGGAATCAGTCTGGTTTTATCTATCCCATCCCCCTTTCACGCTTCGCCTCTCTATTCCCTTTCACCCACTTCCCTCCCCCTGGCTTTGAATTTCTCTCCTCTCCGTATCTGACTCCCTAATGTGTGGGAAGGAACTGCAGATGCTGGTTTAAATCGAATTGGTCTCCATTTATAGATTATTTGAAGGGGTAGATTGGGCCGGCATGGAGGCCGGACTGAAGCCTGAACCCAGGACTAGATGAATTGTTATGTTATCTGACCCACGGACCTATCTCCTAAGTTGTATTATTGATAGTTTATCCTATTTTTCCTATCTATAAATATAAATAAATAATTAGAGGCAATGTTAATAGGTAACTGATGAAGGAGGATCCCAGCTACTTTGGTAACTGGGTCCCTGGACACCTGGATATTTAATATGTAACCGTTAAACAAAGTCTGTACTGGTTTGGATTATGATATGCAGATGCCTCTAATAAAAATGTATTAAAAAAAACAAACAAAATAAAAAACCGAAGAGAGACACAAAAAGCTGGAGTAACTCAGCGGGACGGGCAGCATCTCTGGAGAGAAGGAATGGGTGACGTTTCAGGTCGGGACCCTTCTTCAGAACATTATCATCCCTGGCCATTGTCCACCCATCTACCAATCAAACCCCCCCCCCCCCCCCCCCCCCCTCACCTCCAGATTCAGGGACAGTTTCTTCCCGGCTGTTATCAGGCAACTGAACCGTCCTCTCACCAACTAGAGAGCGGTCCTGACCTCCCATCCACCTCATTGGAGACACTCGGACTATCTTTAATCGGACTTTACTGGACTTTACCTTGCCCTAAACGTTATCCCCTTTACCCGGCATCTGTACACTGTGGACGGCTCGATTGTAATCATGTGTAGTCTTTCCGCCGACTGGATAGCACGCAACGAAAAAGCCTTTCCCTGCAGCTTGGTACATGTGTAAATAAGAAACTACACTAAACTAAATTAAATTTAGGAATTGGAATCAGAAGGCCCAGCATGAAGTTATTTCAACTTTATGTCCATTGAAGGGTTGATTTCATTAGTTCCCCTCCCTTGTTTTTTCCCTCGGGCTTGTCATCAGTTTCCTTTCAATAAATAAGCAATTCTCCCTCCTCTGTTTAAATTAAATTTGTTTCCTGTCAGGGAATTCCAGATGATAAAACCATGTGCATTGATATTCTCGGGTTATCTTTGATCGGACCTTACTGGCTTTACTTTGCACTAAACGTCATCCCCTTCATCCTGTGTCTGTACACTGTGAACGGCTCGATTGTAATCATGTATTGTCTTTCCGCTGGTAGACAAAAATGCTGGAGAAACTTAGTGGGGGAGGCAGCTTCTATGGAGCGAAGGAAATAGGCAGCGTTTCGGGCCGAAACCCTTCTTCAGACTGATGTGAGGATGGGGGGGGGGGGGGGTGGGAAGAAGAAAGGAAGTGGTGGAGCTAGTGGGCTCCGCTGGCTGGTTAGCACGCAACAAAAGTATTCACTGTATCTCGGTACACGTGACAATAAACTGATCTGAGGTGAACTGATCTTGAGTCTGACGAAGGGTCTCGACCTGAAACGTCGCCCATTCCTTCTCTCCAGAGACGCTGCCTGTCCCGCTGAGCTACTCCAGCATTTTGTGTCTATCTTTGTTGATCTTCATTCATCTGGTTCTTACCCCTCTCTCTTTCCCGTACCCCTCTCGCGCCCCAGTACGCACCCATTTCTCCCGCAGTCCTGCCCATATCCCCCCCCCCCCCCTGAGCTCCCTCTGTTCCCTTCCACCCCCATCCCTCCTCCGGCTTCACATTTCACCCCTCCCCTTCTCGCCTTTGGTCTGCTTTCCATCTCGGTGACCTCGTGGGTTTCTCCGGGTGCCCCGGTTTCTTCCCGCATCCCAATGATCAAGAGTTAAGAGTCAAGTGTGTTTTATTGTACCAGGTCCCGAATTGGAACAATTAAATTCAAGATTCAAGCTTCAAGAGAGTTTATTGTCATGTGTCCCAGATAGGACAATGAAATTCTTGCTTTGCTTCAGCACAACAGAACATAGTAGGCATGAATAAACACAGAACAGATCAGTGTGTCCATATACCATTGAATATATATACACACACACATAATTAAACAGATAAAGTGCAATGGGCTATTAATGTTCAGAGTTTTGTTTGAGTTGAGTTTAATAGCCTGATGGCTGTGGGGAAGCAGCTATTCCTGAACCTGGATGTTGCAGATTTCAGGCTCCTGTACCTTCTACCTGGAGGCAGCGGAGAGATGAGTGAGTGGCCAGGATGGTGTGGATCCTTGATGATGCTGGCAGCCTTTTTGAGGCAGCGACTGCAAAGGGTCCCCTCGATGGTAGGGAGATCAGAGCCAATGATGGACTGGGCAGTGTTTACAACTTTTTGTAGTCTTTTCCGCTCCTGGGCACTCAAGTTGCCGAACCAAGCCACGATGCAACCGGTCAGCATGCTCTCTACTGTGCACCTGTAGAAGTTCGAGAGAGTCCTCCTTGACAAACCGACTCTCCGTAATCTTCTCAGGAAGTGGAGGCGCTGATGTGCTTTCTTTATGATTGAATCAGTGTTCTTGGACCAGGAGAGATCTTCAGAGATGTGCACGCCCAGGAATTTGAAGCTCTTGACCCTCTCCACCATTGACCCGTTGATATAATTCGTAACTGCAACAGGTTTGTAAACGGAGGCAGGGTAAATGAACAATATATTATGCAGAGTAGGGGAATCAAGGACTAGGGGACATAGGTTTAAGGTGAGAGGGGAAAGATTTAATAAGAATCCGAGGAGCAACTTTTTCACATAGAGTTGAATTTAGTCTATTGTCACATGCACCGAGGTACAGTGAAAAGCTTTTGTTGCGTGCTATCCAGTCAGAGGAAAGACAATGCATGATTACAATCGAGCCGTCCACAGTGTACAGATACATGATAAAGGGAATAACGTTTAGTGCAAGATAGAACCAGTCGAGTCTGATCAAAGGTTGTCCAAGGCATCAAAAATGCTGGAGAAACTCAGCGGGTGAGGCAGCATCTATGGAGCGAAGGAATAGTGACCTATTTCTTAGCTCCATAGATGCTGCATCACCCGCTGAGTTTCTCCAGCATTTTTTGTCTACCTTCGATTTTTCCAGCATAGAAACATAGAAACATAGAAAATCGGTGCAGGAGTAGGCCATTTGGCCCTTCGAGCCTGCACCGCCATTCGACATGATCATGGCTGATCATCCAACTCAGTATCCCGTCCCTGCCTTCTCTCTATACCCCCTGATCCCTTTAGCCACAAGGGCCACATCTAACTCCCTCTTAAATATAGCCAATGAACTGGCCTCAACTACCTTCTGTGGCAGAGAATTCCACAGATTCACCACTCTCTGTGTACTGGTTCTCTCTTAAACAAAGGTAGTCCTAAGGGTCTCCAATGAGGCATATAGTATCTCAGGACCGCTCTCTAGTTGTTGGTAGGATGGTTCAGTTCCCTGATAACTGCTGGGAAGGTGAGCCTATGGAACAAGCTGCCAGAGGGGGTAGTTGAGGCAGGTACTATAACAACATTTAAGACATTTAGACAGGTACATGGATAGGGAAGATTTAGAGGGATGTGGGCCAAACGCAGGCAGGTGGAACCAGTGAAGATGGTCGGCATGGGCAAGTTGGGCGGAAGGGCCTGTTTCCATGCTGTATGAGTCTATGCGCCCCCCAGGTACCGGGCATGGCCATAGTGGGCCAAATGGCCTCAATCTGTGCCATCAAAAAGTATAAGATCAACAACATCTAAGACTCAGAAAGAATGCTAATGGTAGGTTTGGTTTCCAGCTCTGCTACACTATTCCCAGCCAACACTCACACAACACCCTGCACTGTGGTTGTATTTTGGGCTGGAATGCCTCGTGTAATAACAGTGATGTGTCAGAAAGTCTAGACATAACACCAGCTCGTGGCTTTTCTTGATGTTATTTAGCTAGAGTTATGGAACCATTCATTAGACAAGCAGTCACAATAGAACACAGCACCTCATATTTTCGCGTGGGCAGCTGACAACCCAGCGGTATGAATATTGACTTCTCTAACTTCAAGTAACCCTTGCTCTCCCTCTCTCTCCATCCGCTCCCCCCATCCTTGTTCTCCGACCAGTCCGACTGCCCTCCTGATTAAAGTATACATTGTGTGCCTCGTTGTCAACTTCCCCCCAGCTAACAATGAATTATTCCACATTTTCCTCCATCGTCTCCTTTGATGATTCTTTTACAAACCTTACCCTTCCATATCTCTTGTTCCCCTGTCCCCTGAATTAGGAAAATGGAGGCAGTGGGGTGCTGACTATGGGTGATGTCTGTCTGGAGTTTGCACGTTCTCCCCCTGACCTGCGTGGGTTTTCTCCGGGATCTCCGGTTTCCTCCCACTCTCCAAAGACGTGCGGGTTTGTAGGTTCAATGTGTAGGTTACTTTTTCCCACAGAGAGTTGTGAGTCTGTGGAATTCTCTGCCTCAGAGGGCGGTGGAGGCCGGTTCTCTGGATGCTTTCCAGAGAGAGCTAGATAGGGCTCTTAAAAATAGCAGAGTCAGGGGATATGGGGGGGAAGGCAGAAACGGGGTACTGATTGGGGATGATCAGCCATGATCACATTGAATGGCGGTGCTGGCTCGAAGGGCCGAATGTCTATTGTCTATTGCCTACTGTCTGTTGTAGGAAGGAACTACAGATACGGGTTTAAACCGATGATGGAGTAACTCAGCGGGACAGGCAGCAGAACAAGAAGGGTCTCGACCTGAAACGTCACCGATTGCTTCTCTTCAGTGATGCTGCCGGTCCCGCTGAGTCACTCCAGCATTTTGTATTCATCGTCGGTCGAGACGTTTTGTGCAGCTCACAGAAGGAATACGTCTGTGTGCGTGTGTGTGTTTAACGTGTACTTGATGTTGCACTCCAAGAAGCTCACGGTCCTTCACAAATCAACTCAACACATTCCAATGGCAGGGGAGCCAAGACGATTGGAGCTGATGGATCTGTTGCAGCCTTCATCCGCCTTCACAGCCGTTGAGTTCAAGATATTTGTCCGCTTGGTCCGTCGTTGAGTTCTTGTAGGTTGGATCGTTCTTATTCTGGACTCTCTTCCTCGACCTTCCCGCCATGGGTGACCCCACCGGCAGCTGGTGCTTCTGACGGCATCGCTCTCTGAATCATTGGGGTCACGCAAGCCTCTTCACCACAACAAGGCCAACGATCCGAAGAAGATCGCTCCACACTGTATCACTCTATGACTGTAGAACACGGCTGGCAGCCCTGTGGTTCAAAACCCTGTCGTTAGCACATCATCCCCAGCCAACAATAGGCCATTGTGGGCTCCACCCTTCCTGAGGTCATCTGTTGCCGGCCCTGTTTTATTCTTGCCTTCTCTATCTTTCAGTCTGCAGAATGGTTCCCGGCCGAAACGTCACCTATTCCCTTTCTCCACAGATGCTGCCTGGCCCGTTACTGAGTTACTGCAGCGTTTTGTCTATCTTGAGTGTAAACCAGCATCTGCAGTTTGTTCCCACACAGGCAGCATCTCTGGAGAGAAGGAATGGGTGACGATTCAGGCACGGGTGTCGGGGGTTATGTGGAGAAGGCAGTAGAATGCGGTTCGGAAGGAGAGATAGATCAGCCATGATTGAATGGCGGAGTAGATTTGATGGGCCGAATGGCCTAATTCTACTCCTATCACTCATGACCTGATGATTCGGGTCCAGATCTTTCCTCAGCTACTCCTTCCTTCCAGAGATGCTGCCTGTCCCATTGAGTTACTCCAGCATTTTGAGTCTATCTTCGGTTTAAACCAGCATCTGCAGTTCCTTCCTACACATTTTGGCCGCCTATCAGGTTGATTCTCCTTGGTTTAGAGTGAATTAGTCGTCGACAATAAATCCTGGCCATGTCAGTAATGTACATATCGGTAAATAGCCAAATAGCCTTGGTTTGATCAGGAATAAAACTTGTGACACGGTGGCACAGTGGTAGATTTGGAGCCTCACAGTGCCAGAGACCCGGGTTCGATCCTGACTACGGGTGGACTTTGTACCGTCTCCCATGACCTGCGTGGGTTTTCTCCGGCAGATGACCAGGGATGTCAGGAACCTGCTGAGAGAACGGAACTCAGCCTTTAGATCTGGCAGTGATGAGTTGTACAGCACTGCCAGATCTAAACTAAAGAGAGCCATTAAGGAGGCAAAGACAGCCTATGGAAGAAGGATAGAGGGGTATTTCAACGAGAGGGACCCTCGGCGTGTCTGGCAGGGCATTCAGCAACTCACAAACTATAAGGGCAAGGGGGGGCCGATCATCTGCAGCAGTAACAACTCGCTAGCTGAGGAGCTCAACCATTTTTTCGCCCGGTTTGAGCTGAATGAGGCAGAGCCTGCACCTGCAGCCGCACCCAGCACTGACAACCCGCCACTCGCTGTGAGTACGGAGGACGTCAGAAGAACACTCCGCAGGGTCAACCCCAGGAAGGCTGCTGGCCCAGATGGCATCCCAGGGAGAGTATTGCGGGACTGTGCAGACCAGTTGGCGGAGGTTTTTAATAAAATCTTTAACCTCTCTCTGTTAACGTGCACTGTCCCTAAATGCTTTAAGACTGCTACCATCGTGCCTGTACCCAAACAAACATTCATTACGAGCTTGAATGACTATAGACCTGTTGCTCTCACTTCGACCCTGATGAAATGTTTTGAACGGCTGGTCCTGGCCCACATTAAGTCCTCACTCCCATCCACCCTGGATCAGCATCAGTTTGCGTATAGAGCTAATAGGTCAACGGAAGATGCCATCAACACAGCTCTACATTCTGCACTGGCACATCTGGAGCGTCCTGGCTCATATGTGAGGATGTTATTTGTAGATTTTAGTTCTGCATTTAATACTATCATCCCCAGCAGAATGGTGGACAAACTGTCTGATCTGGGTGTTAATGCAAACACATGTGGATGGATTAAGGACTTTTTAACAGATCGCCCACAGACTGTCAGAATGTGGTCCAATTACTCCCCAGCCCTGACGCTTAGCACAGGTGCGCCACAAGGATGTGTGCTGAGTCCCATCTTGTATACAATATACACTTATGACTATACCAACACACAGTACAAACAGGATCATCAAGTTTGCGGACGACACGACTGTGGTGGGACTGATAAACAACGATGACGAGTCTGCCTACAGGGATGAAGTCCAAAAACTGACTGTCTGGTGTACCAAAAACAACCTGGTACTAAACCCATCAAAGACAAAAGAACTTGTCGTTGACTTCAGGAGGAAGAGGAGAGAGGAACCTGCTCCCTTATACATCAAAGGAGACATGTGAAGAGAGTCAACGACTTTAGGTTCCTGGGAATAAACATCTCCCAGGACCTCAAATGGCAAATGAACACCGTCACTCTCGTGAAGAAGTCTCATCAGCGGCTGTATTTCCTGAGGTCTCTACGGAGAGCTAACGTCTCACAGCCGCTGCTGCTGTCCTTCTATCGATGTGCCGTGGAGAGTATCCTCACCTACGGAATCCTGGTGTGGTTTGCCAGCTGTACTGTGGCTGAGAGGAGGGCGCTGCAGGGAATTATAAAAACTGCGCAGCGCATTACAAACGCTAACCTGCCCTCCTTGGATGACATATACAAGGCCCGATGCTTGCGCAGGGCCATAAATATCAAGCAGGACACATCCCACCCTGCCAACCACCTTTTTACTCTGCTACCCTCGGGGAGGCGGCTCAGGTCTCTGCAGGCTCGCACCGGTAGACTAAAAAATAGTTTCTACCCATGTGCGATAAAAGAGCTTAACTCCAACAGTGAACACTGGGAAGCAAGAAGCAACTTCGAGGAATACTGCTAAATTCTTTTCAACTTTAAAAAAAATGTATCTATTATTTTACTATTAACTGTACATATGTGTATTGGTTGTTGTGTTGTATTTCTTTTAACGGAGGAGAAGCAAATGGAATTTCGTTGCTCAGTTTTGTGCTATGACAATAAACATATTCTATTCTTCTATTCCAGTTTCATCCCACACTCCATAGACGGTTTGTAGGTTCATTGGTTTCGGTAAGATTGTAAAATACCCCAGGATGTGTGGGATAGTATTAAGGGCCTGTCCCATTTGGTGATTTTTTTGGTGACTGCCGGCATCAATGACTGACGTATCACGTCACCGAAAAACGTTGCGGCGTGACGCGGCGTGATGTCATATTGACGTGCGCTGTTTTTTCAAGTGCCGCAAGATTTTTTTTTGTCGCCGCTGGAGTTTGAAATGTTCAAAATCTTTTGTGACTCTGATATGACGGCGGCAGTCGCTGAAAAATATCACCAGGTGGGACAGGCCCTAAGGAGCAGCGCGGTGGCGCAGCGGTAGAATTGGAGCCTTACAGCGCCGGAGTCCCGGGTTCGATCCTGACCTCGGGTGCTGTCTGTGTGGAGTTTGCACCGTCTCCCCGTGACCTACATGGGTTTTCTCCGGGAACTCCAAAGACGGTTTGTAGGTGCATTGGCTTCGGTAAGACCGTAAATTGCCCCTCGTGTGAAGGATAGTATTTAGTTGTCGGTGATCGCTGGGACGGCGTGGACTCAGTGGGCCGAAGGGCCTGTTTCCGTGCTGTATTTTCCTCACAGAGAGTGGTGAGTCTGTGGAATTCTCTGTGGAGGCCGGTTCTCTGGATGCTTTCAAGAGAGAGCTAGATAGGGCTCTTAAAGATAGCGGAGTCAGGGGATATGGGGAGAAGGCAGGAACGGGGTACTGATTGGGGATGATCAGCCATGATCACATTGACTGGCTCGAAGGGCCGAATGGCCTGCTCCTGCACCTATTGTCTATTGTCGATATTATTTCTAAACTAAACTAAACTATCCAGCTGTTAAAGCCATTCATTTGTAAATGAGTTGATTACTGAGTTGATGGAGCACACCTGCTGTATAATTGCAGTAAATTCTGGACGTGTTGGTATGTGCTATGTCTCATCACACGGCAGACACCACGCATGCCAGAGATAGCCGAACAGCGTTTGACGGCACTGGGCCCATACTCGCTGGAGTTTAGGGGGGACCTCATTGAAACTAACCGAATAGTGAAAGGCCTGGATAGAGTGGATGTGGAGAGAATGTTTCAACCAGTGGGAGAGTCTCGGACCAGAGGGCACAGCCTCAGAATAAAAGGACGTAACTTCAGGAAGGAGATGAGGAGGGATTTCTCCAGTCAGAGGGTGGGGTGGGGTGGGAATTGCAACCTTCACCTGCTCCACCCTGTTTTCGAGGAATGCAATCAACCCGACATGCACAAACAAGATCGAATACAACAACATAACTACAACTTTAGGCAGTGCACGCCACGGACAAGAAGAAGATGTCAGAGGGTAGTGAATCTGTGGGAATTCTTTGCCACAGACGGCTGTGGAGGCCACAAGTCAGTGGGTATTTTTAAGGCAGAGATTGATGGATTCTTGATCAGTACGGGTGTCGGGGGTTATGGGGAGAAGGCAGGAGAATGGGGTTAGCAGAGATCAGCCATGATTGAATGGCTGAGTAGAGTTGATGGGCCGAATGGCCTAATTCTGCTCCTACAACTTATGAAAAGATCGTTAAGGGCTTGGACACGCTAGATGCACAAAACATGTTCCCGATGTTGGGGGGAGTCCAGAACCAGGGGCCACACACAGTTTAAGAATAAGGAGTAAGCCATTTAGAACGGAGACGAGGAAACACTTTTTCTCACAGAGAGTGGTGAGTCTGTGGAATTCTCTGCCTCAGAGGGCGGTGGAGGCAGGTTCTCTGGAGGCTTTCAAGAGAGAGCTAGATAGGGCTCTTAAAAATAGCGTAGCCAGGGGATATGGGGAGAAGGCAGGAACGGGGTACTGATTGGGGATGATCAGCCATGATCACATTGAATGGCGGTGCTGGCTCGAAGGGCCGAATGGCCTACTCCTGCACCTATTGTCTATTGTCTATTGAACTTATGAAAAGACCTCACATTGGACAGTATCATTTCAGCAATACAGTGTGGAAACAGGCTCTTCGGCCCATCGAGTCAGCCGTTCACACTAGTCCCATGTTGTTCCACTTTCCCATCCACTCCCAACACACCAGGGGGCAATTTACAGAGGGCCGATTATCCCACAAATACGCAAGACCTTGGGATGTGGACGGAAACCGGAGCACCCGGAGGAAACCCACGCGGCCACAGGAAGAACGTTCAAACTCCTCTGAGACATAAGGAGCGTAGCTTGCAGAATGGGCACGTTATGGAGTAATTCAGGACGGAAACAGGCCCTTCAGCCCAACTCCTCCATGCCAACCAAGATAGACAAAAATGCTGGAGAAACTCAGCGGGACAGGCAGCATCTATGGAGCGAAGGAATAGGTGACGTTTCGGGTCGAGACCCTTCTCCAGACTGATGTCGAAACGTTGCCTATTTCCTTCGCTCCATAGATGCTGCCTCACCCGCTGAGTTTCTCCAGCATTTTTGTCTACCTTCGATTTTTCCAGCATCTGCAGTTCCTTCTTAAACATGCCAACCAAGATGTCCCTTCTCAGCTAGTCTCACCTGCCTTAGAGATAGAGCGTGGAAATAGGCCCTTCGGCCCACCGAGTCTGTGCCGACCAGCGATCCCCACACACTAACACTATCCTACACACCCCAGGGTCAATTTGACCATTCCAATTGTACCATGCAAATTAACCTGCAAACCTGAGATAGACACAAAAAGCTGGAGTAACTCAGCGGGACAGAAAAGGAAATGGGTGATGTTTCGGATCGAGACCCTTCTTCAGTCTCGACCAGAAACGTCACCCATTCCTTCTCCCCACAGATGCTGCCTGTCCCGCTGAGTTACTCCAGCTTTTTGTGTCTCTCTAAAGCTTTCATATAAATGTACTTGTCGAAGGACTGTATCCTTTAAATGTTGTTATCGTACCTGCCACAACTACCTCCTCCTGCAGCTCGTTCCATAAGCCCACCACCTTCAGTGTGCAAAAGTTGCCCCTCAGGCTCCTATCAAATGTCTCCTCTCTCACCTTAAACCTATGTCCTCTGGTTCTTGATTCCCATGCTCTCGGGCCTGTCCCACTTACACAACTTTTTCGGCGACTGCCGGCACCGTCATAGGTTGTGGAGATTTTTCAACATGTTGAAAATCCAGCGGGCGACCGGAAAGACGCTTTGGGCGACTGAGGAGGGAGACGACTCACGACCGTACAGGTAACACCCTGGCAACATCTCGCCCAAAGAGTCGTACCTTTCTCTGGTCGCCCCTGGATTTTCAACATGTTGACAATTTTCGGAGACCTCCTGCGACTATGATGGGTGCTGGCAAGTCGCCGAAAAAATTGCGTAAGTGGGACAGGCTCTTCTGGGTCAAAGACTCTGTGTATTCATCCTATCCAGTCCCCTCTTAATTTTGTGCACCGCTATAAAATCACTCCTCACCCCTCCAGCGGTTGAAGGAATAAAGTCCTTGCCCGGCCAATCTTTCCCGATAGCTGAGGCCCTCGAGTTCTGGCAACATCATCGGAAAACTAACAGTGCAGACTCAAAGGACTGAATGACATTCCATTGTTTGGTTTGGTTTAGTTTAGAGATACAGCTCGGAAACAGGCCCTTCGGCCCACCGAGTCCATGCCGACCAGCGATCCCCCGCACACTAACACTATCCTTGGGCCACTAACACTTGGGCCAATTGTACCAAGCCAAATAACCTGCAAACCTGAGATAGACACAAAAAAAAACTGGAGTAACTCAACGGGGCAGGCAGCATCTCTGAAGAGCAGGAAATGGGTGACGTTTCGGATCGAGACCCTTCTTCAGTATCGAGCGGAAACGTCACCCATTCCTTCTCCCCACAGATGCTGCCTGTCCCGCTGAGTTACTCCAGCTTTTTGTGTCCATCTTCGGTTTAAAGCAGCATCTGCAGTTCCTTTCTACGCATTTAACCCACAAACCACTACGTCTTTGGAGTGGGGGAAGAAACCGGAGAAAACTCACGCAGTTCACGGGGAGATCGTGCAAACTCCACACAGACAGCATCCACAGTCAGCACCCCACTGCCTCCATTTTTCTATTTCTATTAATTATGTTCACTGGTGAATGTAAACAAGCATATCAATTAGGTGGTGGGGGCTTTAGTGTCTGCCCTTCCACTCAGCCAAGATTCAACTCAATGCTGTAAGCTAATCTGACTGTAACCTCTATGCCACAGTCCCTTCTGCCCTGGTCAAATATAGATATATTATATTTATAACTGGCCTGCGATGATGGTCCCTACAAACCACACGTGATCCCCAATCATGCACAAAAAGGAGGTGTCAGATGTCCTCAGGCATATTAACGTGGTATAAAT